>NW_024581096.1:14439701-14558302 GCF_017639235.1 Corvus kubaryi
AGGGGGATGGTGTTGGGGGCCTGGGAGGTGCTGGGGGGGGGACTGGGCAGGGATGGGGTCAAGGGGTGTGGGGGGGAGGCAGAGGGTGGACAGGCGGGGGGGGTCGGAGGTGGGGGTTCAGTGGGGTGGGGGTTTCGCGGGTCCGAGGAAGAGGTGAGGGGGACTTGGGCAGGGATGGGGGTACGGGACGGGGATTAGAGGGGGCTGTGGACAAATGGGTGTCGGGGAATTGAGGAGATTGGGGGTATTTGTGGTGTTGGGGCTCCGGGAAGGTGCTGGGGTGGTGGTGAGGAGCTGAGCAGGAATAGGGCTATGGGGACACGGCGGGTGAAAAGGATAAATGGGTATGGGGGGACTGAGGGGGAGTCGGTGTGGTGGTGTTTGAGGTCCGGTGAAGGGCTGGCGGTGTGGGGGCTCGGTGGGGGAGAGCTGGGCAGGGATGGGGGAAGGGGTGCGGCGGAGTGTGCAGTGGACAGACGGGTATGGGGGATTGAGCAGGGGCAGTGGGGGGCAGTGGGATAGTGTTGGGGGTCTGGGGAGACCCGGACAGGGATAGAGGTGAAGGGCAGGGCAGTGGTGTAGAGGACAAGACAGGTATAGGGAGACTGAAAAGGGCGGTCAGTGGGGAGTGTTCGGGGCTGGGGAAGGGCTGGGGTGGAGCAGGGGGATGGACAAGGAGAGAGAGAAAGGAGGTGAGGGGGTTGGTACAGCGGACAAGTGGGCATGGGGGCAACTGAGGAGGTGGGGGTTCAGTGGGATGGTGGTGTTGAGGGTTTGGGGAACACTGTGTATGCAGAGGAGCTGGACAGAGACCGAAGTGTGAAGAGGAGAGGTGCAGAGAACAAGTGGGAGTATGAGGGGGACTGAGAGGGAGGGGCCAGTGGGGGGGTGTTGGGGGTCTGGGGAAGTGCTGGGGTGGTGGTGGTGACCTGGGCAGGGATTGGGGTACAGCGGGGTTGCAGAGGAGGCTGTGGATGAATGGGTATGGGGAGGGCCAGTGGGGAGTGACTGAGCATGGGGTGGTGAGGTGGATTGTTGTAGGAGAATTGGATGCGTGGAGCTGTAGAGGTGTGAGCTGGGTTGGGATGTGGGAAGGTCGAGGGAAGCTGTGTGAGTGACAGTCTGTGGGGAGAAGGGTGAGGGAATGCCTGGACAAAACAGGTCTTTGTGGGGAGCCCAGGAGGCAGCCAGAGCTGCGGAGGGACAGGTTGTTAAAAAGGGGTGGCCTGGGACTGAGGTGAGTGAGAGAGCTGGGGGGAGTGGGCCTGAGCAGGTTATAGGGACTGAGCGGGGCAGAAAAGACCCACATGCACATGCCTCATTGCCCTTAACAGTGGCAGGGAGGCTTTGTTCCCCCTCCAGGGTGGATGTAAGAGGAGCAGAGATGTGCAGAAAGCTCTCACATGGGAGTGAGCCCCCCTACACCAGTGGAGAAGACTGTCCCTGGGGCCCAGGCCTCATCCCTGTGGGAACACCCTTACAGCATGGGCTTGTTTGGGGCACTGTTTCCTGCCCTGGTCTCTGGGTTGTGAGCCCAGATGGGGTAACAGGTGTGGAGCTGGGCTCTGAGGTGCCAGCAGCTGGCCTCAAACCTGTTCCATCTCCTCTCCCAGCACTCCCAGCAGCTGAAGCGTGCGTCACGGCTGGCCCCAGCTCCGTGCCGCTGGAACTCCGGGCTGCCCGTGAACATCGGAGTGCTCTTTGTGCCGCAGCAGGAGGCCTGGGTGGTGGAGAGGATGGGCAAGTTCCACCGAATCCTCGAGCCTGTAAGGAGCAGCTTTTCTCCCCTTCTGGATTCAGCAGGTTCCTAAAGCTGTAGCGAGGCGCGTCCTTTGCACGAGGATCCGAGGTGGTGGGCTTAGTTTCCCAGGCTGAAATCCTTTTGGCTGCCTGTGGATTAATTTTTCTTGGTGAGGTGTTTAAAGCACTGAGTAACCAAAATGCCCTGTGTGTAAAATGTGTTTGCAGTGTGTGGCATGTGCTTTTGTTGCACAACTCTGTCTAGTCTGGCTATCAGCCATCTAATCCTACACTTTTCCCAGGGTTTGAACTTTCTCATCCCTCTCCTGGATCGGATTCGTTACGTCCAAAGTCTCAAAGAAATCGTCATTAATGTCCCAGAGCAGTCAGCTGTCACACTGGGTGAGGAACAGCTTCTGTGTCCTGCCCCCTTCCTTCCTCTGCATCTGGGGTGAGCAAGGGACAATGTGGGGATGAGTGGAATTGTCCCAAGCTCCTGCACTCAGCTCTGTCCCTTGGTACCCAGGCTTGGCCATAAAATCACAGGATCACTGAATGGTTTGGGTTAGAAAGGACCTTAAAGTTCATCTTGTTCCAACCCCTTACCATGGGTAGGGACACCTTCCACTAGGCTGGGTTGCTCACAGCCCCATCCAGCGTGACCTTGAACACTTCCAGGGATGGGGCAGCCACAGCTTCTCTGGGCAACCTGTTCCAGTGCATCACCACCCTCACAGGAAAGAATTTCTTCCTAACATCTACTCTAAGCCTGCCCTCCATCAGCTTAAGGCCATTCCTCCTTGTCCTGTCCCTCCATGCCCGTTTGAAAAGTCCCTCTTAGCTCTCTTTAGGTACTGGAAGGCTGGTGCTGTGAGTGGGGGCACCTCAGGAAGTGAAGTCCCATGTGGTCTCTCTGGGCTGCAGCTCCCCCTTCTTGCTGAGTTGAATGCACCTGGCCAGAAATACATTTTTGAGGTGCTTTCCTTTATTGAACCACAAAAGAAATCTCTGTTTCTGTAAAAAAACATTTTAGAACAGGTTAATGGATGTAATGTTAATTGACAGCTCTGTTACAGTTTTAGTTATAAGTGGTTTGTTTTAGTTTTTTCCTCCTTAAGTCTCTATTTATGAGAGCCACAGTGTGAAATGCTTGATTTTCTATCTGGAAAATTGGGACCTGTTGTGTACTGAAACATCACAGTGTTTTCTAGGGAATGTAAGATCCTTTTTATGAAGCCTTTAGATAAGAAGATCTATTTCAGCCAATCCTTCTCTGTGCCATGCTGCTATGCCAGCACGGAAAGGGATGACCTGCCCAGCTGTGCTCTGGAAGAGGGGGTTTCCATGTTTTGTTTTTATTGCTTCAGTAAACGGGGCTGTTGTTCTTTCCCAACAGATAATGTCACCTTGCAGATCGATGGTGTGCTCTACTTGCGGGTTATGGACCCCTACAAGGTACAATCCCTGCCCCTTGGGCAGCTTTTCCTGGCTCTGCCCACTCCCTGCTCCCCAAAATGTGTGCTCCAGCCTCTGTGCTGTGCCCAGCAGGTGGGCTGGATACTCTGACTCCTCCCAAGGCTCCAGACTCCACGTTTTCAGCAGGAGTGTCTGGCAGGTTTCTTGCTTTAGTGCTGTGTTTGTCTCTTCTGCCTTGTTCAGGGTCCCTCTTGGCACCCCTATCCACTCTGTTTTGTGCTTCTGCTCTTCAGGCCAGCTATGGGGTGGAAGATCCTGAGTATGCAGTGACCCAGCTGGCCCAGACCACCATGAGATCTGAACTTGGCAAACTCTCCCTTGACAGAGTCTTTCGGGTGAGCTGGAGAGGTGAATCATGGAGCTGCCAGTGTCTCTCAAAACCCCAGGACAGCCTGCATGCCCAGGCTGATGTGCTTAACAACAAAATGCCCTTTGCTTAGAGGACTTATGGCTTCTGTTTCAGTTGACCTATTGGTGAATCCTTGGAGATGGGTCTTGTTTCGGTTGTTTTTGTAACAGGAGCTATTTTTTGCCCTGCCCTGGGTTATTTGGAAGGGGTGATGGGTGGCATGTGCCCAGACCCAGCTGGTGCAGCCATGTTTCTCTTAAGTCACTGACTCTTTGCTCAGCCCCAGTGATGAATATCCCTGACCTGGGTGATGGGGTGCTGTAATCCTTGTAACTGCATTTGCTGGGAAGAAACTGGAATTGTTGACATTCTGTTGTATCCAGATGTATGCCAGATGTTGTATCCCAGCAGCTTCAGTGTGGGGCACTGCCCTCCCTAGGAGGTGGTGACCCCTTCAAGAGCTGCAGGAAGCACCTGGCCCTGCCTGAAACCTGTGGAGATGGGTTTTTCTGGCAGACCTTGGCCTGTGAGGGAGGTGTCTGTTTTCCTCCTGACACCTCTCTTGTGCTCAGCACCTCTTCTCTGCTCTCTGCTGTTTCTTTTGTACCTCCCAGGAGCGGGAGTCCCTCAACGCCAGCATTGTGGATGCCATCAACCAGGCTTCAGACTGCTGGGGCATCCGGTGTCTGCGCTATGAGATAAAGGACATCCACGTGCCCCCACGCGTGAAGGAATCCATGCAGATGCAGGTGAGGCTCTCTGGGAGGGAGGTCTGGAACAAGAGGGAAGCCTCCTCTTCCTCACTGCATCACAGAGTCACAGAATCAGTGAGGTTGGAAAAGACTTCAGATCAAGTCCAACCTGTGACCAAACAGTACCTTGTCAACCAGACCATAGCACCAAAGTGCCATCTCCAGTCTTTGCTTAAAAACCTCCATGAACAGCGTCTCTAGCACCTCTCTGGTAGCCCGTTCCAATGTCTAATCACCCTTTCTGAGAATAAATTCTTCCTAATATCCAACCTAAACCTCCTGTGGTGTTACTTAAGACTATGTCCTGTCATCCTGTTGCTGATTGCCTGGGAGCAGCCCCCATGTGACTACAACCTCCTTTCAGGTAATTGTAGAGAGTGATAAGGTCACCCGAGTCTCCTCTTGTAAACAACCCAGCTCTCTCAAGGGCTCCTCATCAGTCTTGCGCTCCAGATCCTTCCCCAGCTCCATTGCCCTTCTCTGGATGCTCCAGCACCTCAAATATCCCTCTTGAATTGAGGTGCCCAGAACTTGACACAGAACTTGAGGCATGACCTCACCAGTGCTGAGTACAAGGGGAGGATCACTTCCCTCATCCTGCTGGCCACACTATTGTTGATACAGGCTATGGTTTATTATTGTTACCTGTGCAGAGTGGGCAGCACCCACCCCTTACCTCAGGAGGGCACTTTGGCTGGAGACATAAAGCTACTGAATAAATATATCCTGTCATAATTTTTGTGGTGATGACCGCTGCCTGCTACATACACACCATGCCAGCTCCCTTTAAAATCCCTACTGGGCTCTGTGGGGAAGCAAATCCCAGAGCTGAAGGTCTCCCCTTGAGGAAAGCTGGACACCAGATCTCTGGGCTGGAAGGGGAGGAGGGGAAAGCAGCTGTCCATGTAGGTGTGGACAGGGCTGGGAAGGGCTGCGTGACGTGAGGAGCAGAACCAGCCCTTGCCAGGACCACACAGTGTTCTGTAGCTGCATTCTCATGCTTTGTAAGCCATGCTTCCCCCAGCAGGACAGAGGAGCATGTCCTTGCCCCACAAATGGGATTTCCCCAGCACAGCCATGGCAGGCTGGTGTCTGAGCTGTGCTTGCAGGTGGAGGCAGAGCGACGGAAGCGGGCAACAGTGCTGGAGTCAGAGGGGACGAGGGAGTCAGCTATCAACGTGGCTGAAGGCCAGAAGCAGGCCCAGATCTTGGCATCAGAAGCTGAGAAGGCTGAACAAATCAACAAAGCTGCTGGTAATGCCTTGGGCTAGAACATGTGGGCATCTGTAGCCCTTTGGACTGAGAGGTGGTGCTGCTGGGGAGAGACTGCATCCCTGTGGGCCAGGCTTCCTCAGCCACTTCTGATCCTTCCCTGCTGGGGCCTCAGGCTGAGCACCAGCTCATGTTGCTGCCCCGCCCCAGCCGCCAGCAGCAGCAGGAGGCATGTGCCAGTGTTGCTGTTGGGGAAGAGACAGCCATGCATGCATGAAATTGTCCTGATTCGCTCCCTGAAGTGGTCGGGATTCAGTCCTTGTAAGTGCTTTGTCGTGATTCTGATGTGCTCCCTGCTGTGGTTTGTTGTAGGAGAAGCCAATGCCATGCTGGTCAAGGCTAGGGCCAAGGCAGAGGCAATTCAGCTCCTGGCAGCTGCTCTGGCACAGCAGGTGAGTGATGGCTGCTTGGACCAGCCACTGCTTTGGTGCTGGCACTGGGGGAGGTGAAACCATGGGCGAGGTGGCACCTGGCTTTCTCCTGGACACTCCCTGGCACCTTCAGCAGCAGCAGGGAGTGAAGATCTTTGGTGGGCTGGGGATACAGGCAGGGATGAGCTGTTGGTGGCATGTGACCTGTCTCTCTGTTCCCAGCACGGCAATGCTGCTGCCTCCCTGTCGGTGGCAGAGCAGTACGTGAACGCTTTCTCCAAGATTGCCAAAGACTCCAACACTGTCCTGCTGCCCGCCAACACCGGCGATGTCACCAACATGGTCGCACAGGTCAGTGTAGTCCCCTGTGTCCTGGGCTGCATCCAGAGCCCCGTGGGCAGCAGGGGAGGGAGGGGATTGTGCCCCTCTGCTCCGCTCTGCTGAGACCCACCTGGAGCACTGCATCCAGCTCTGGGGTCCCAGCACAGGAGGGACAGGGACCTGCTGGAGCAAGCCCAGAGGAGGACGCCAAGATGATTGGAGGGATAGAACGCCTCTCCTACAGGAAAAGGCTGAGAGAATTGGGGTTCTTCAGCCTGCAGAACAGAAGGCTCTAGAGAGACATTGTAGCGCCTTCCAGTACCTAAAAGGGGCTTACAAGGAAGATGGAGAGACTTTACAAGGGCGTGTAATGATAGGATGAGAAGGAATGGCTTTAAACTGAAGAGTAGGTTAAGATTAGGCATCAGAAAGAAATCCTTTCCTGTGAGGGTGGCGAGGCACTGGAACAGGTTGCCCAGAGAAGCTGTGGATGCCCCATCCCTGAAAGTGTTCAAGGCCAGGTTGAATGGGGCTGTGAGCAGCCTGGTCCGGTGCGGGATGTCCCTGCCCATGGCACGGGGGTTAGAAAAAGAGGATCTTTAAGGTCCCTTCTAACCCAAGCCATTCTTGCTCTCACCCAAGTGAGTCTTGCTCTGGGGAGGTGAAGAGGGCCCCATACTGGGGCCTGGCC
This sequence comes from Corvus kubaryi, assembly GCF_017639235.1. Lineage (NCBI taxonomy): Eukaryota > Metazoa > Chordata > Aves > Passeriformes > Corvidae > Corvus > Corvus kubaryi. The sequence goes on from NW_024581096.1 coordinate 14,446,674, forward strand.
CTCTCCTCTCCTCCCCTCCCTGTGACTGTCTCTTTCCTTCCAGGCCCTGGGGATCTACACCACACTGACCAAGCCACAAGCTGTGAAGACCCAAGATGGGATGCCCCAAACCCATGAGGACTCCCAATCTCCTGCCGTGGAGGTGCTGAAGGCAGAACAGGGCAGCTCCAGCTAACAGGGCTGGAAGGATCCCACACCCTCTCCTGAGGCCTGCCGGCAGTCCTGTTCTGCTGTGGGCAGTCGCTCTTCTTCCCTTAGTCCCTATTTTATATTGGATTTAAATCATGTAATAAATGGTAACAGTGCTGCTGCAGCATGTTCCCTCGTGCTTGGGTGCCTGACCCCAGCGTTCCATGCTGAAGGGGGACCATCCCTCCTCAGCAGGCTCCTGCTGGGATCTCCCATCGACATGCAGTCACATGCACGAGTGGCAAATTAGATACTCTGAAAAAATTCTTCCTGTCAGGCTGGTGAGCCACTGGCACAGGTTGCCCTGGGAAGTTGTGGGGCTCTGAGCAACCTGGTCGAGTGGAAAGTGTCCCTGCCCACAGCAGGGTGTATGGAACTAGATGATCTTCAAGGTGCCTTTCCAACCCGAACCATTCTATGATTCTTTGAATTTGGGGACCCCACTCCTAGGAAGGATGCCTTGCCCAGCACATCACGTCTCTAGGAATGTGAGCTCCTGTCATCATCCCCTTCTCTGTTATCTCCCAGAAGTTGTCCCTACAGTGCATGACTGTGCGTTCTCTACAGCAGGCTCCTCACAGTGCGCACCACAGGGCGAGGAGCGCGTCTGTCGATTAATTAATTAATAGATTAATTAAAACAACACCCTCGCCGTTAAGAGTGTGCCTCGGTGAAGGGAGGTGCGCGGGGACCTCCCGGCCGCCAGAGGGCGCCGCCGCCCCGCGCTGCTCCCCGCGGTGCCGCTCTAGCGTGGTCGGCGCCACGCGCGGCGCTTCCGGGGGCGAGGGGCGCCCGGAGCCGCAGGTGGGACAGAACGGGAGCGGAGCCCCGGGGAGAAAAAAGGGTCTGTGAGGGCCGGAGGGGAGTCTGGGGCTCGGGGGACACAAGGGTGGCGCGGGCGTGAGGTGGTGGCGGACCGGGAGTCGGGGGTGCAGGGGCGGGGCTGGGGGTGCGTGAAGGGGGATGGGGGTGTCGGGAAGGGGATGGGGGTGCGGGAGAAGGGCTGTCGGTGCCGAAAAGGCTCTGGGCAGCGCTGGGCAGTCGGGAGGGAGCAGGGCTCGGCTTCCGCTCAGGAGGGGATGCAAGGAGGTGCGTGGGGCAGTTGCGAGGACGCGGAGTGGGACCAAGGCAGATCAGGCTGGTGGGGGCTGCTGCGGGACAGGTGCGTGTGCGAGGTGTTGGGCCGGGGGTGGGTGCTGGTAGGGAGGGAGTGGTACCGGCCCAGGTAGAGCCGCGGGGGGTTGAGCCTGCCTGTCCTTCCCTCCAGGATGCAGCGGTGGCCAGTGGTGCTCTTCTTGGCCTGGGTTTGCTTTCTCTTTTTTGCTGGTATCGGGCTCTTCATGAGCGGCTTCCTGCTCAGCCGGATCGAGCTTGCCAGCAGCAGTTCCTGCGCAGACCCACTCGTGCCTCCACCTTGGGAGAGGCAGAGCCTCCCGCCGGGCTCCTGCTGGGCACCGCAACGCTTTTCCAAGGCCGTGCTCATCATCATCGATGCCCTCCATTTTGAGTTCGCCCGCTTTGACCCGGCCAAGACCAGCCCACTGCCCTACGAGAACAAGCTGAGTGTCCTGCACCAGCTGGCCACCTCCCAGCCCCGCCATGCCCGGCTCTACCGCTTCCGAGCTGACCCCCCCACGGCCACCATGCAGCGCATCAAGGGCCTCACCACTGGCTCGCTGCCCACCTTCATCGATGTGGGCAGCAACTTTGCCTCCTATGCCATCCAGGAGGACAACCTGCTGGCACAGCTGGTGCAGAACGGTGGGTTCCTGGCTTTAACCTCAGGCAGGGGAGTTTCAGGCTAGATACGAAAAAAAAAATTTTCACAGGCATAGGAGTAGGTTGCCCAGGGAGATGGTGGAGTCACCATCCCTGGAGGTGCTTAAGAGGCTTCCAGATTTCATGCTGGGTGATGTGGTTTAGTGGTTTAGGGTTTATAGTGGTAAGTGGATGATTGGATTGGATAATTTTGAAGGTCTCTTTCAACCTTGGTGATTCTGTGACAGGGGCTATTCAGCCTGGAGAATAGAAGGTTGTGTGGAGACCTCGTAGCAGCCTTCCAGTACCTGAACGGGGGCCTACAGAGAAGCCGGAAAGGGATTCTTTATCAGGAACTGTAGTGATAGAATGAGGAGTAATGGGTACTAATTGTCAGAGGAGAGATTTAGATTAGATATTAAGAAGAAATTCTTTACTATGAGGGTGGTGAGACACTGAAACAGCATCCCCAGGGAGGTTGTGGATGCCATCCCTGGCAGTGTTTAAGGCCAGGTTGAACGGGGCTCTGAGAAACCTGGTCCAGTGCGGGATCCCTTCTAACCTCTTAACGTTCTATGATTCTGTGACTCTGTGTGGGCAGGGCAGCATGCAAACCTCTGCTCAGATTAACCTGTGTTCAAAACCTTGATTCCTTTCTCCCTGGGAAGGGCACTGCTTACAACAGCTCCGCCCTGTGAGCTAATTGTTTTGCCCTGCTTAGTGACAGTTACCTAAGGCAGAGTTGTCATGCAGGCAGGGTGTCTCCAGCTTGTGCTTCGAGTGAGAAGTAGCTGTGACTATGGCTTCATCATCATCATCTTCAAAGATGACGAGAAAGCAGGTGAAAGTGGCTGCACTGGTGGTGCTTGTCCCAAGGTCACCCCCAGGAATGCCTGCAGGAAGCCAAGGGCATTCGGTCATGCCGTGTGAGGCGCATGATGGGGGAGGAGCCAGGTGTGCCAGGTGGTGGCAGGTGTGCCATGGGGGTGTCCCTCAGGCAGCCAGCCTGCCTGGACAGCTACCTGCACCTGTGAGGCAGTGACCTCATCCCATTTTCATTGTAGTTTGGTGCTGCTGGGGGGTGCTTAGTGCAGCTGTAAAGGTCTTGTTATGGTGGGATAATGGAGTAGAGGGAACAGGACAGGCCACAGTGGGTTGTTACCCAGAGAGACTTCCTCCCAAGGCTCAGACTGGACTAAGGCAACATGACTTTGTGTGAGCAAGGTGGGCAAATGCAGTAGATCATCTGAGGCAAAATGCAGCAGTAGATCCAGTGCCAGAGCAGCAGCCTTAGAGGAAAGGGTTCCTGCTCCCAAGCTGAAGAGGCCCTGTGGAAACACAGCTGGCTGATGGCAGGCAGAACAAGCAGAGCAAGGGCGGAGGGAAGCATCAGTGCTTTTTTGCCTTCTCTTTTCCGCATCTGAAACACCATCACAATTGTGTTTAAAAGCCAGAGCTCAGGACTCGTGTCTTCTACTCTATCACCTGCTGCCTTGCATTTTGCAGTGGGGTCACAGGCCTCTGGTGAGGGTTTGTCTGGTTTGTGCTGCACCCCCTGCAGCCACCTGTGTTGTGGTGGCCCAAGAGTCTGCAGGGTGACATGACAGGTGAGTGATAAGTTGTGAGGTTGTGCAGGTGGATTTGGGCAGGGGGAGCACTCAAGGGCTTAAAGACAGGGCTGGTCCCTCCCTGTATTCAAAGTCATTTGCAGTCAGATGGTCGTTTTAATTTTAGGTCAGTTTTGAGTGTGGGTTGGAGAGGAGCCATTGCTCCAGACCCTGACCTGGGTCTGCCCAGGCTCTTGGGATTGTTGTGGTAACAGCACGACTCAGAAGGTCTCCATCTCTCATTGGTTCCTTTCTGTCTGGCTCAGGAAGGCGAGTGGTCTTCATGGGTGATGACACATGGGAAGGACTCTTCCCAAAGAAGTTTTTCCGCTCGTATTTCTTCCCTTCTTTTAACGTAAAGGATCTTCACACTGTGGATGATGGGATCCTGCAGCATCTCTATCCAACTGGTAAGCAGCTCTTTCACCAGGGCATGGATAAACATTGGCCTAATGTGGGAGTTCAACTGCAAATTTGAGGTAGGGCTGAAGGCTTTTTTTCTGTTGCAGAGCAGCACTGGCCAGTTACATGCTGCTGCCCAAGGATTACAGTGCTCTAGCTGGATTTCCACGGATAAGCCACTTCTTGGAGTCCACGGACCATTTCTGTAGATACCTTTCCTCTGTCTGGGACAGAGTTTAGGTTGTTGGGATCAGGTTAGCCTTCTACCTCTGTCTTACAAAATACCCTGGCAGGCTGGAGACAGAGGAGCAGCTTAACTTTGACATGTGGCTGCCCAGGCAGGCACACAGTGCTCTGGGAAAAACACAAGTTAGGAGGCTGAGACACAGCACTGCTCTGAGCAAAGCATTGGTGCTTCCTAGTCATGGGAAGAAGATGAAGCATGAGATTGTTTGAGAATTTTAGGTGATTTTCACCTCCCTGAGGTACTGGGACTAAGGGAAATGTTCTTTCATTTTTCTGTATGTGAATCTAAGCGTGCCTTGTGTGAGAGCTGCAGTTCATAATTTAACTTCAAATATGTTGGTTTTCATGTGTCAAAGCCCTGAAGCAGTGGGGAGAGGCCAGAGTAACTTCCTAACTAGGGACTGTGTTGGTGTGTCATGCCCTTGTCCTGGATGGGATGCACAGGGGCACATTGATGGGTCCAACCTAAAATATCTTCAGGGAAAGATGGGAGTTCTGGGTTCTCCTTTTTCTGAGCATACCTTTGTTTTAGCTCGGTTTGTGGCAGTTTTGAGGTAAGTTCAGGATGACTTGGGTGACATTGTATGTACTGTTCCCTTCCTGAGGAGTGGTGAGAAAAAACTAGGGATGCTTGCTAGGCTTTGAGATCCCTGTGCCATTACACCCAGGAACCTGTAGCCAAGAGTGCGCCTCACTTAAAACCTGCATTGATTTCCTTGGGAGCTGGCAGTGACAGTGGCAGGAAGGGAAGAAACAGTAGTGTCCAGGGGCAACCAGGAAGTTCTGGAAGGAAGATCCAGGCTTAGAATTCCAGCCTGGTGTGTGATAAGTTTGCTTTTGTTCCACAGTGGACAGTGGTGAATGGGATGTGCTGATTGCTCACTTCCTTGGCGTCGACCACTGTGGGCACAAACATGGACCTGACCATCCCGAGATGGCAAAGAAGCTCACCCAGATGAATGAGATGATCAGGTGATTAGGGTGGGGTTGCTAGCTGGCCTCTTACTTCAGCCAGACTGCTGGGATCTTCCTGGGGAACTTAGAGACACTGAGGGCAACATGGGATGCTTTACTGAGCCTGTTAACATGGAAAACAGCTTTGGCCAGCTGGAACCCCAGCTATAGGCAGTGTTGCTCGCAGAGATGCGTGTTGAGAGGTTTGGTTTCAGAGGTAAGGCTGCCTTCAGGTCTCAGAGCCTTGGTTCTCTACCAAGCCATGAGACGATAGTGCAGCTGGAATACAACTGAGCCTCACTCTTTCCATCTTTAACATGGAGATTGTCCCACTAAGGTCTGGCTAACGTTTGAGAAGCAGATGGAGGACCCTGGCTAGGGAATGAATACTGCATTTACCACACAGACCCATGAGTTGCACCTTTGAGCCAGAGGGCAGGATGGGATCCAGAAATTTCAGTCATGCAGATCTGTATCAGCCCAAAATGCTGCAGCTTTTGATTCTTAGGAGTGCTCTAAGTTTTGCTGCTAGAAGGAGTTGGTAACTTGCCCTGCTGTATCTGAGAGCACAGTCTATATTGTGTCATACTTACAGCATCCTTCAGGGACTAATCCCTCCTTTTTTCGTTTGAAGTGGGAGATGGCTCACACAACATGATACATGACCCAAATAGAGGCAGCCTAAAATTTGGTTATTGTCAGGAGCATTTCTTCTGAATTGTGTTTTGTCAAGACCCCTGAAGGCACTGTTCAGTGGGGACCCAAGCAAGATCAGTCCACTCTGTCTTAGGACTCTGGATTTTCAGTTTGGCTTTAAATCACCAATTTAAAACACCCTGGTCCCTAGCTTGTTACAGTTCTGCATCAGCATTTAGTTTTGCTCACACCTTTTTGTGGGCTTCACCTCTGTGGTGCAGGCAGATGTCCCCTCCCACCTAGGCTAGTTGAGCCCTTGTCCAGGGAGAAGTTGACCTTCCTTATCTCGATGACAGGTCCTTGGTGGATCATGTGGGGAATGACACTCTTCTTCTGGTGGCTGGGGACCATGGCATGACAGAAACTGGAGACCATGGTGGCGACAGCGAGAAGGAAGTCAATGCAGCACTGTTTGTGTACAGCAGGACACCCCTGTTTGGCAGTGGCCCTCCAGAGGTGAGAAGCTGACTCTTAACTATCACTGCCTGAGGTGGTATCCAGGCTGAAAACTACATCCTGGGATTACAGAGAGTGACAGGGATTGTTTAGACTGGGAGGGATGATCAGTCTGTTGTAGAATCATAGAATGAGCTGAGTTGGAAGGGATCCATTAGGATCATCAAGTCCGACTCCTGGCCCTGCACAGGCCACCCCAAGGGTCACGCTATATTCCTGAGAGCATTGTCCAAACACTTCTTGAATTCTGTCAGGCTGGTGCAGTGACCACTGCCCTGGGGAGCCTGTTCAGTGCCCAACCACCCTCTGTGTGAAGAACCTTTTCCTACTATCCAGCCTAAATCTCTCCTGACACAATTTCAAGCCATTCCTTCAGGTCCTGTCACTGGTCACCACAGAGAAGAGATCAGTGCCTGACCCTCTTCTTCCCCTTGTTAGGATGTTGAAGGCCACACTGAGGCCCTCAGTCTCCTCCAGGCTGAACAGACTGAGTGACCTCAGGCACTCCTCACACAGCTTCCCCTCCAGACCCTTCATCAACCTCCTGGCTGTCATTTGGATGGTCCCTAATAGCTTAATGTCTTTCTTATATTGTGGCACCCAAAATTGCCCCCAGCACTCGAGGTGAGGCTGCCCCAGCACAGAGCAGAGCGGGACAATCCCCTCCCTTGCCCAGCTGGCAATGCTGCGCCTGATGCCCCCAGGACAGGGTTGGCCCTCCTGGCTGCCAGGGCATTGCTGACTCACAGTCACTTGCCATCAGCCAGGACCTCCAGGTCCCTTTCTGTGGCACTGCTTTCCAGCCTTTTCACCTTGAGTGAGAGGAATGGGGAGTTTGTCACCATGTTCTGAGAGAACAGTGGAAGGGCTGACGCAGGATGTGGAGGACTGAAGTGTTTGGAACTCACGTTCAAGGCCACTACGGCTGTGAGGGGTGCTTGTGTGGGGCCAGATGTGCTGTTAGACAGCACCTTTCCCATCAACCTGCAGTTCCCAGCAGGCATGTTTCCTGTCACAGGACCCTTGGGGGGAGCAGAGCTGTGCTTCTGCCTGGATTCACCTTTGGATGGGGATGTCTTCCCCACTGTCCTTTCACATGAGTGAAAAGCTGCGTTGCTGTGTTCTCTCTGAATTTCTGATTCCTCCCCTGTCTCTGCAGGAGCCTGAGACCATTCCCCAAGTGAACCTGGTGCCCACTATGGCCTTGCTGCTGGGTGTGCCCATCCCCTACAGTAACATTGGGGAGGTGATGGCCGAGCTGTTCTCTGGGGATGGTGACACTGTGTCTGCAGCCTTGCAGCAGCTCTCGGTCTATCATATCAATGCCAAACAGGTATGGGCTGTGGTAGGCCTCCTATTGAACTAGAGAGGAGAAGGAATGGGTTTTTAACTGCAATCCTCTTCTGTTAGGTGGAGGTGGGGTGATGACATGCTGTTATCTTCATGGGGAACTTATTTTGAAGCATTACATCCTTGCAGTGTTTGCTCCAGTAAAAGACAGCCTCATTTTCCCCAAAGAGAAATGAGAGCCACCTGTTTAGTGCTGTGGTGTGAAAAATACTGTCTGGGAAGGTGGAGGAGGGTTGGATCTAGATGGTCAGAAGTGGATTAGGTAATAGGGGACACTGGTTCCTCAAGTCTGAAGATGACCAGAGGCAAGTCTCATGATTGGAGATTTGAGAGTAAAAGTGGAGGTTTTGATCCTGCTTCAGTTTTGAAGGAGAAACAGTGTTAACAAAAGGCTACTCTAGATTAGTGAAAGAAGGAAAACAGTAGTGAAGGACTAAATAAAAGAAATAACTATGTAACAGGTAATACTAAAGTAGGATACTGAAAGAGCAATTTGTACAAAGTGCAACAAAGTGCAACAGGAGCCCAGCAGCACAATGACAAAATTTAAATGAGAGTCTCTACACGAGCTATAAAAGAAGCCTAGGCAATGTAGCAGGCTAAGTGAGAGCCTCTATGAGTGATGTGAGGGCCATCTGTTGTGGCTCTGGTCATGCTACAGAACCAGATTTGCCACAAGCATTGCAAGGCATGTATCTCAGCTAAGGGCCAGTTTGCCTTTGAGGGACTCTGCATTGCTGGCAGCACAGGAATAACTCCTCCAGTGTCCAACCAGCTCCTTGGAGTGCCAGTTGGACAGCACTGGTGCAAGCCAGTGAGGAGCTGGAGAGAATCACTGCTGATGGGAAGACAGAAATATTCAGCTCTGTATTCACAGAGCAGCAGAGTCCAGTGACATTTAAAGATCATACGTGATGTTAGTGTGCATTAATCACTGAGGATATCAATCATCATCTGTTAGGAATTAGTGTTATCCAGTCGTACCTCTTTAAATATTTGCATTCATTGTTTGGGGAGGTTTCTGGCTTGATAACAGTGGTGTTGAAGAAGCTGTGGCATTCCACAGGGGCCCATGAGAGAGCCAGTGGATGTGTTTGCCATCCATGGGCAGAGCCAGACTGATTCTGACTGTGCTCTGAGGCAAATGGAAGGTGTGTGAGGTTACGGGTGCATTTCAGGACTGGAGCAGATCTACCCTGCTAAGCAGATGGATGTATGTGCAGGTGCTCTGCCCTGCTAATGCCCCTGTAAGACTTCTTTTATGACTTTAGGATTGTAGCTGCCTCTGTTAATGTCCTCTTGAAGCAGAAAGCAAAAAGAATGACCTTTCCTTAACCTATGGTGCAGTCTATTAATGTGCTAGTATTGAATAAAGGGAAGCAGCTTGGTTTGCCCCACTGTGAGCTTTTTAATTTGATGTTTTTCCTCAGACAAAACTATAAACTCAAAATGGGGTGCAGATTAACAAGCCATTAATAGAAATGACTTGGACTTCTGGAGGACATTTGCCTTATTGCTGCCAAAGACTCTATAAAAGTCCGTACTGATGCACAGCATTACCAGAGGTGTAGCTGCAGGAATCACTGTGACTGTCAGGATGGATGGATCACTTGAGAGGGATGTCACTTGGCCAGAGGGATTGAATTTTCTGATGGGGACATCCTGGATTTGTGTGACCAGCCCTGGGTGATGTGGCTGGGGACAGGTCTGCCCTAGCACGGCTTGGTAGATTGGGGTTGTTTCCATTCTGAAAGGGCAGTGTAAAGTAGTGAATCCCATTCCCAGTGTTCCCTGTGCTGCTGTCTGATCCCTTGTCCCCTCTCCTGCAGGTGAATCGCTTCCTGCAGTCCTACTCGCTGGTGGCTCAGGACCTGCCAGCAGAGCAGCTCCAGCACCTGCAGGAGCTCTTCTCCAGTGCTGTGGAGGAGCACACACAGCTGCTGGCCCAGGTGCAGGGGACGACAGTGGTGCCTGCAGAGCTGGAATCCAGGCTGGGAAGCCTCATCGGTCGCTTCCAGCGCTACTTACGGGAGGCACGGGCTGTGTGCACCCAGTCCTGGGCCCGCTTCCACCCCCTGCGTATGGTGGGGGGCTGCATTCTTATTGCCTCCTCCTGCTTGCTCTGCTACATGCTGTCAGAGCTTGCCACGTCCTCGCACTCTTTCTGTCGCAGCTGCCTCCTGTACCCGCTGCCCTGGGTCCTTGTGGGGGCTCTGCTTGGGCTGGCCCACGTTTTCACCCAGAAGGGGCTGGATCTGCTCCTGGTGTCGTCATGGGCAGCCGCTGCTTCTCAGCTGGGTTTTTTCTGGCACTGGTGGGGCCAGCATCCCAAGAGAGCCCGTTTGGCAGGCAGTCAGCCGCCCTTGGCCAGCAGTGGCCTGAGGCAGAGGCTGCGAGCATGGCTGGGGCTGGCCTTCCCCATGGGCATTCTGTTCTTCCGCTGCGGAGCTATGTTTTCTGACAGCTTTGTTGTGGCTGAGGCACGGGTGGCCCCGTTCCTGCTGGCCTCGCTGGTGATGTTGTTAGTAGGGAAGCTCCACTGGGATGGTCGCCTGACTGTGCCAGAAAGTCCAAAGCAGCAGCTCCTTGGCTTTTCTTCTTACCGGAGAGAGATCTGGTACCTGCTGTGCCTCGTGGCCATGCTCCTGGTCTGTGTGCGCCTCTCCAGTTTCTTCCACCAGTGCCGCGAAGAAATTCCTCAGTGCCGGCCCTCTGTTTTCCTCTCCCCGCTTGCCAGCCTGAGAAACACACGGGCCAAGAACCTCTTCTACCTCCTCTGCGTGGCCTTGCTGGCTGGGCTAGTGTACGCAGTGCAGAGCTGGCTGAGGCACTACGGCAACCTGAACAGCTCGGACCCCCTCGTGCTCTTCGTGCGCTGGGGTTTCCCACTGGTGGTCCTCTGCATTGCCTGCTACTGGGCTGTTGCCTCCAGTGCTGATGACTCTCTTGGCAAACTGCAGGAGCTGGTGCAGGTGGCAGTCGTTGTCTTTCCCCGGGCTGTCTATGGACTAGCATCTGTGGGACTGCTGCTCCTGCTGTGCAATCCCATGACAGTGTTTGCAAAGGACACACGGGAGTTGGCAGGATCCATCGTCACTCCCTACCTGGGGGTTCCCAGCTCCGAAGTCGACTTCCGCCATGTCATCCCTCAGATCTACAAGAGGATGCAGGAGTCTCAGAGGAGCCGGCTGGAGCGGGGTAGCTGCAGGGCCACTGTTGCAGCGTATGGGCTGGGCAGCGTGTACTCAGCAGCCCTGGTCATAGCCCTCACCCTCCTGGGCTTCCTCTTGATGCTTCTGCACAGTGAGCGGCTGAGCTTCGCCTTCCTGCTCCTCTTTGTGGAGGCCTTCGTGCTGCTGCACATCCACACGTGTGCCAGAGGCCTTGCTGGAGATGCTGGTGAGTCCGGGCTCAATAGAGCAACCACTGGATGTGTGATCTGGGCCTCACCTGCAGTGACCTTGCTGTAATTCCAGTGGGAGGAGCAGGGTCCAGTTTCTAGTCTTGGGAAATACCGATGCACTGATCCTCAGGATACTCTTAGCTTTTTTAGAGCTGCCTAAATGCTCTAGATTTGAATGTGTTGTGGGTGGAGGAGGAGTGTCTTGGGTCAAGGAAAGGAGCTCTACACCTACCTCTTCTGCCCAGGGTATGAATAGTCACCAAACCTCTCAGGTGCTGACAGAGTCCAGTGGTGGGGCTACTGGCACCAGCAGAGGGGATGCCAGCTCCTTGCTGTATCTGTGGGGGGAGCTGGACTGTTTCCTCTATCTTAAAAGAGCCAACATGGAAGGGAAACCTGGAAAAAAAGGTCAATAGGCTTTTTTGGACCATGGATCTGTCTTGTTCCTTCATGCTGATATCCCCACCCCCTGCCTCTGCTTTTGTCTTTATCTCTCAGAGCCATTTTCAGTGCCCTGGTATGCAGTCATCTCCTGGCTCCTTGCTGCTTCCCAGTTCTTCTATTCCACAGGCCACCAGCCCATCTTTCCAGCCATCCACTGGAATGCAGCCTTTGTCGGCTTCCACCTTGACCACAGCACGAACCTCCTGCCTGCTGTCCTGGTGGGCGCCAACACCTTCGCCTCCCATATCCTCTTTGCAGGTAAATCAATTTCTTCCTGGGCTGTGGAGCCTGAGCAGACACAGCTCACTGCAGCGCCTTGTCTGGGACTCTGCAGCTGAGCAAGAGGTGCTAAAGGCTCCAGCACCAGCTGAGCAGCAGCATCCTCACTGTTCCCCTTGTGGCACCACAGCAGCCTGCCCTGGAGCTGAGGTGTATGCTTCCTGCACATCCAGGGCCAGATGGCAGAGCCTAGACTCCTCACCTCCTGGGCTCCAGTAACTTCATGTGCCTTTGTCCTTGAGGTAGTTGGCTGCCCGCTGCTCCTGCTGTGGCCCTTTGTGTGTGAGATGACCAACTCACAGAGGAAGAAGCCCAAGAAGGAGTCCCGGGAGGAGCTACAGGAGGTGGAGGAGCGCATGATGGAGATGAGGCTGCGGGAGTCTCCAGAGAAGTTCTCCACGGCTCTGTTACGGCTGGGATTGAAGTACCTCTTTGTTCTTGGGGCACAGGTACGGGCAGAGGCAGGGTGCCTGTGGGAAAGGCTGTCTAGGAGGAAATTGGTGTGCTGTGAGAACTGTGGAGCACTCTGATGAGAGAAAGGGGTCAGCCAGGACACAGACAGGTGGGGGGGTGATGTGTCTGGTTGCAGGTGGAAGAGCAGGTCCCTTTTCAGCCATGCCACTTGCTGTGTGCTTTGGGAAGGGCTCCAGCATGGAAGCTGCCGTGCGGATTAGGACACTTTTCACACCCATATGCCCAGAGTGGTAATGTCTTGTTCAGGAGCTGCATGGTTGTGATCCTACTCCCTGTCTTCCTTACCATTCCTGTCTCACACCAGCTCTGGTTTTCGTATGTGCTGTGATGATATAGGGAGCTAAACACCAGCAACTTTAATCCTGTGAGAGAAGTTAATAGCTTTCTGGGATTTATCCCTTCAAATCATTCTCCCATGTGGTCCGACCAGAGACAGTGCAGGGGAAGGGGGCAAGCCCTGCAGCAGGAGAGCAGGAGTGCCCCTCTCAGTGAAATAGCAGGTCAGGTTAGCCACAGTGTGAGCCCTCCTCTGTGCTGCCCCAGCCTGGCCTCGGGAGGGCCTGCACATACCCCCAGCTGCTTGTGTTTCCTGACTTGAGGACATCATGGAATGGAGTCCTCTTTAGAATGCTCATTCCTGGTGTGTGCCATGCCAGCCTCTCAGGCATGTGCAGTTTAGTACCACCTTCAGATGTGAACCTAGTCCCCAGGAGGTCTCTCCAGAGTCACCTGTAACTTGTTTTTCCTGATCTTCCCTGCAGCTTCTGGCCTGTGTTTGTGCAGCTATGATCCTCAGGAGACACCTCATGGTCTGGAAGGTCTTTGCCCCAAAGTAAGTCCCAGGAGTTGCTCTGATGCTGGATTAGGACTTAAATCCCTGACATCTTGACTAGAGTTTACAGACAGTAATGTTGGAAGAGACCCTGTGATTGATCTTCTGACTCATTACCTAGTAGTGGTTGTAGGAATGTCCCTAACTAATTCCTGCTTGAAATTCAGAAGCTAGACTTAAGCTAGAGCCTAGAAGTTTCTCCTCATCTTAATTTCCAAGGACAAACAGAGCCCAACTGGAAGCTGAGAATATTGTAGGTCAGAGAGCCAAAGGTAAGGATACCAGACCAGGAGTGATAAACCCAGAAATGCTGAACCAGCAAACCTTTGAATCAGCTGGTGTGAGGGGTGGCCTCAGCCTCTGAGGGATTCAAAATCCCACCTGAATCAACAGGTCCTGAGTAGCCTTTGAACCAGAGGAGTGCTTGGCTTACAGGTTTTAGGCAGCAACTGCTGGGGAGTGAATGTAATTCAGGTTTTAGGATGTGAGATGGTACCAGCCTCTCATTGTCAGGAAAATCAGTCAGCTGGAGGGTAGCAGCCTGTCTTTGTAGTGATGCTGGCTGTTGTATCCTTAACTGCCTCTGTTGTGCCTGCAGATTCCTCTTTGAGTCGCTGGGCTTCATGGTGAGCAGCATCTGCCTCTTGCTGGGGATCTCGCTGGTGATGCGTGTGGACTGTGCTGTCAGCACCTGGTTCAGCCAGCTTCGGCTCAGGTAGCCTTGGAGACGTGGGGAGCCTGACCTGCTCGTCGGCCCAGGTTGCGGCTGTCTCCTTGCCTCCCTCGGGTTGGGAGGGATACATGAGCCGCCAGCAACGAGTGCCTGCCACAGCAGTCAGGGATTATCCCCGGCTCCCTGCTCTGTGCTGAACAAAAGGACAGGAGCCAACTGTTCTTGCTCACGGGGATGGTGTTTCTCAGCAGGGGAGGAGGTCAGAGCTCTCACTGGGCCTTTGCTGGCAGCAGGTGGACTCTGCTGCAGGAGCCCAAGAGTGCTGAAGTGCTGCTCTGGTGAAACACCAGCGGGGTCTTGCTGCTACTTTCCTGACAACTGTTGCAATGTGCAGCTGGTAGGCTTCAGTGGCCAGCAGGGTGTCACCTTGACTGTGCAAAGACAGTGACTCATGGAATGGGACCTGCTGAGCAGGGGAGAGGAGGTTAGAAGGGGAGGGAATGTCCCATGGCTACCACTTGTTTTCACGTGCTTGGTTTTCATGCAGGAATCACACTGTGCATGGTTCCATGCAGATGGTTCCTGGAGCCTTGGTGGCAGCTACTCCTCTGTAAAGTCAGTCAGTTGCTCTGTACTGAGGCCTCTCTTGCCCTACACTCAATCCCATTTTCCTGGTTCTCCTCAGCCCTGTGAAGTGCAGTGGGGAGCACTCTGGGCTGCCTTGTACAGCAGGCTTAGCTTGGGGCAGTGGTAGCAGGGACAACTGTGTCCATGACCAAGAAACTCTCCACTTCTGTTCTCATCCTGTCAGGGTCCCTGTGGGCTGGGTGGTAGCAGCCAAGGCTCCTGATCTCTCCCTGAGTATGTGCTACTGGATGCTGGCAGTTGACTGTGAACAGTTAAGATGCAGGAGGATGCAGTGACAGAACATGGACTCACCCATACTGGGCCTGGCCAGCAGGAAAGGGGAACCTGGAGTAGCTGTCCCAGCTGCAGGAGTAGCCTTGGTGTGAGCTCCAGCCTGGGAACAGCTACTTGAAAGCCTTGAGAAGGCACCAGTTCTTTTGGGAGATGGTTTAACTCACTGGTGCCTGTGTATGTGCTGGGTGCTATGGACCAGATGCAGTCAATCACATCCATGATCCCATGTTTGGTGCTTGTCTCCCTGTTGGCCTTGGCATTCTCTGTTAGACTTCATGCCACAAGTGAGCTATGCCAAACATGCCCTTGACTGCTCACTGTCGGGAGACATGGTGTTTCTTTCTTTATGGGCAGAAGTAGAGGATGGTGACCATGGTGCCTGGCCACATCCCAACTCAGTTCCTCCTGCAGTTTCATTTGAGCTGGGATTCATTACTGCCCTGAACCACTGTGTGGCATTACTTGGTGCTATGAAACCTTTTGTCTCTTTCCTCTCTGGATAGAGCCAAGGACTGCTTGCCTGGGATTTCTGCAATCCCATTAATTTTTAACTCATGCACCATGACTGCCCTTGTTTGAGTTCCTTACTGCAGACTGTTAGCATAACTCCAGGCTCTTCCTCTCCTCTGCCCTGCAGAATCCCAGGGAAAATGTCGTGTCACCTCTCTCATTATTTCATTTCTTGGCATTTTTCCCAAGTGCTCAGTTGCTCTGGCTCTTGAGGGCAAGTGGAATTTTGTATTTTACCCCTGCAAAATGCCTGCTCAGGTGATAGGATGCAATTCCAAGGAGACTAAAACTGTTCTAATATTAGGTTTTCATTGCCTGGCCTGCTCTTGAGCTGCTGGCTGTGCTGTGCTACCTCAGCCTCTCATCTCCTCTGCTCTGTGGTCCTGCTCAGTTTCACCTGACACAACCAGGGACTGGTTTGTAGCTGGTATCACACCCTGGCCTGCCTCACTGCCTGGATGCATAACACCAGTGCTAGGATAAGGAAGGGGCAGCAGCAAACAGTGGGGGAAGCTGGAAGCTACAGGAATGCATCAGCCCACAAATAAAATGGGCTTAGGCAGTCACACCCTTAAAAATAGGTTATTTGCTGAAAGCTAACTCTCTGGTGGCCATAATGCTTCTGGAGGAATGAGGGGTGCATCGATACAGGGAGGAGGAAGGGGGTGGAGGTAGCAGATACCCAGTAAATTTTCATTAAATGTGATGTTAATCTGGATAACACACGTTGCTAAACCCTGAGGCTGGAGCTCAGATAGGTCTTGTTGTAACCTCATAACCTGGTCAGGAACGTTCTGCCTGACTGTATTTGTGCTGGCAGAGGTCCCTGTGGTCACTGATAGTGTAGGACTGACTCCTGACATCCCCACAGCTGCCATCCAGGCCCCTTGGCTTCCATCTCTGGGACTGGTTCCTCTTTCACTGGCCACTCCAGTGCAGCTGAGCCTTCCCATGCTCGCTGTTCATGGTTGGAGCACTCACAAGGGGCTTGGGCATCCTCTCCTCACCCCTCCATGTCACCCCTCTGTTGTGTGTGGGCTCATGGTCCCAGGAGACCAGGGAGAGCAGAGGGAACAGCAGAGCTGTAGCGTCATCAAAGGACACACACTTATCTCGCCAGAGACTAAACAAAACTTGCAGTAGAAGAGCTGCAAGTACATTCTTGTCACTGCAGAGATGCCACGGAGTGCTGGCTGCTCGGACACGGCAGACTGGCTGCTACACCAAAGATTTCAGATTCATGAAGATGAGTTTTCCACGGGCTGGAGATGCTCTTGCTTCTTTTCACTGACTGTTTTAGCCTTTGTCAGCCTTCCTCAGCTGCCGTCAAGCTGATTGTTTGGCTGCCATTCTCCTGAGCATGCCGGGGATTAGAGAGTTAATTCCAGTCCAGGGCTTGGTGGCCTTGGAAGCAGATCATGCTGCTGATGCTAGAGCAGACAGGGCTGTTTGCTGATTTAAAACCCCAAGAGGGGATTGCCTCCTGGTCCAAACCAAGCCTCTTTGGGAAATCTGGTGTGCTGGGGAGTAGGTTTTTCCCCACATCCCTCCAGAGAGGTTGTTGTAGGGCCCCACTTGTCTCTCCTGGACAAGTTATTCCAAGTGGTTTATTTCTGGTCCCTGTGTCCCTCGTTGAGTGTGACAGTGGACAGAGTGCTCAGCTGAGCAGTTTCCATCCTGCACTCCACAATCTTTCTGCGCTTTGGGCTTAGCAAGTGTTGTGCATGTGTTTTTTGGGGAGAGCCATTGGGAAACTTTCCTGGCTCACGCCCATGGTGTGTCCCATGGTCCTGGCACAGAACAAGAATTCAGTTGTGTCTCTTTTTTGCTGCCTAGAAAACAGTGACCAAAACCTGCAGCCACTGTGAAGGGTTGTGAGTGTTGAGAGCATCCCTCAGCTCTGGTCCATGGGGCTAACATGGATCCCAAGAGATGCCACTGTTTTGAGGAGCCCAGGGCTCGCTCTAGCTCTGTTCCCACAGCCATTCCTCTGTCCTATCTCTCTCTGGTTTCCCCTCAACTCTTCAGGCTGCTTTTTTATGCCAAGGCACAGTCCCAGTCTCGGTGTGCATGTCCCCCCTTCCCCTCAGGAAACAGCAGTGCCAGTGTGTGCGGAGCAGGGCTGGGGAGCGCTGCTCTCTCCCCCGAACCCTGACTCAGTGCACCACGTGGCTTGGAGCAAGATTGTTGTTTTATTTTTTATTAACCTCTGTGTGCCTCAGTCCCTCATATGGGGAAAAAAAAAAAGGGGATGGACCCAGTTGTGGAAAGCAACCTGGGAGCTCTGCGTGCAGCATGGTGCTACACTTTCCTGGGTGTCTACATATCTGGCTGCCAACGCTTTCATTCACATCCAGCAGCTACACCTGGAAGGTGGAAGCAAAGCTCAAGTCTCTGCTGGCTAGCAGAGCCTTTTTACTTTCAAAGACTGCTCCAAAACAGGCAAGCTGGCAGTGCTGGTTCACCTGGCAGCCGTGGTCCTTGAGATCGGTGTCCTGCATCCAGCAGCGCTGGGTATGGCACGACTGACCCAGGAAGGCAGCCAGGGAGGGGTCACTCCGTTATTAAATTGTGTAATTAATTAATTAATCGGGAGTGGGGTGAGGTGTGAGTGGAAATTTGCTTTGCGAGGGTGGCACAGGGCTCCGGGTGGCTGTGAAAATGATGTCTGCAAATAAAACTGTGAGAGCCAAGGAGAGTTGTGTTGTCTCCTTCCATCTCTTTCCCCAGCCTGTCCGGGATTTCCTTCGTGGGGAACCCTCATCTACAACTTCCTCCTGAGGGGACGTGGAGGGTTAGGCACTGATCTCTTCTTTGTGGAAACCACTGACAGGACCCGAGGAAATGGTCTGAACCTGTGTCAGGGGAGGTTTAGGTTGAACTGGGGTCCAGGACTCTGGAGGTTCAGGAAAAGGCTCTTCTTCAAGAGAGTGGTTGGGCACTGGAACAGGCTCCCCAGGTTAGGGGTCACAGCCACAAGCCTGCCGGAGTTCACGAAGCGTTTGGACAGCGCACGTGGTGTGATTCTTGTGGGGTCCTGCACAGAGCCCGGAGCTGGCGATCTGATCTGTCCCTTCCAACTCGGGATATTCTGTAACTGGTTCTGTGACCGCTGGCTTCGCCTTGCGACGAGGTTTGTCCCTCCGCGGCCGCCCCCTTCCCGGCGCGCGCCCCCTCGGCCCCGCGCTTCCCTGTTGCTGTGGTGACGGCCGTTCCCGCCAATCGGCGGCGAGGGCGGGAAAGCGGGCTGGCGATGGCGGCGGCCATGAAGCGGCGGCGCGGGACAGAGCCGGGGCCGGAGCCGGGGCCGGAGCGGGGCTGCCTGCGGGCCTGGGCCGCCCACAGCCGGGTGCTAGTCGGGCGATGGACGGTGCGGCACGTCCCCTTCCCTCCCCTTCCTTCCCCAAGCCGCGGGGCTGCCGCCGGTGCCGGTCCTCAGCCGGGCCGGCTGTAAGTGCGTCCCTTGCAGATGGCGCGGTGCGGCGGAGAGGCGCTGCGGGCGCGGCGGCAGCAGCGAGACGAGTTCGGGGAACTGCTCCGGCGCATCCGCGGTGAGTGGCGGCCGCCTTCACCTCCCGCTGCTCTCCTGGGCCTGAAGCGTGTGGGCGTGGAAGCACCGGGTCTCGAACACCTCTCTTTACCGGGGTGCAGCTCCGGTATCCCGGAGCTGGAAACAAACCCGTCAAGGGGGCGGGGTGAAACGGTCTCCACTGCTCCGTGCTGAACGGGGCGTGCAAAGAAGTTAATCATAGAATCATCAGGCTTGAGAGGCACCTCTGAAGATCAGGTCATGCACTCCAACCCCCCTGCCTAGGCAGGGCCACCTGGAGCAGTGACACAGGAACACATCCAGGTGGGGTTTGAATGGCTCCAGAGAGGGAGACTCCAGGGTTGGTGCCCTGTAACAACAGGGTACCAGAGACTCCCTGGGCAACTGTTCCAGTGCTCTGCCACCCTCAGCATAAAGAAGTTCTTCCTCAAGTTGAGGTGGAGCTTCTTGTGTTTTATTTTATGGCCATTGCTTCTCTGAATGCAGCTCCAGTATCCCTTTGCTGGAAACAAGCCAGGGTGATATGATCCCTGTTGCCCTATGCTGACCTGGGCCAGCAGAAAGGTTACTGTCTAGCCCCAGCCTCCACCCTAACTTGCTGGGCAGAGCTTTGGGGTTTCTGTAAAAAGAGTGAGGCAGCCTTTGCCCTGGAAAGTCAGGGAAGAGGCTCCCTGGTACAAGTGTGGTGCAGAGAAAGCCCCATATGAGGCAGCCTGATTTCCAGTTTTCTCAGCTCCTCAGTGCAAGAGAGACACGGAGTTCCTGGAGAGGGTCCAGCAGAAGGAAACAAGGATAATTAGAGGACTGGAGTATCTCTCTTATGAGGAAAGGCTGAGTGAGCTGGGCACGTTCAGTCTGGAGCAGAGGTGACTGAGAGGGGACCTCATCGATGTCTGTCAGTGTTTGCAGGGAGGGGTCAGAGGATGGAGCAGGCTCTGCTCAGAGGTGCCCAGCAATAGGACACGAGGCAAGGGGCAGAAACTGATGCACGGAAAGTTCCACCTGAACACAAAGAATAACTTTACCCTGTGGGTGACTGCGCATTGGAACAAATTTCCCAGAGAGACTGTGGAGTCTCCCTCACTGGAGATACTCAAGAACCATTTGGATGCAGTCCTGTGCCACGTGCTCTAAGATGGCCCTGCTTGAGCAGGGAGGTTGGGCAAGACGAGCCACTCTGGTCCCTTCCAGCCTTACCCATTCTGTGATTCTGTGATAAGGAGAGAGAGACACAGTGTGTGAAAGGGTGAATGTGTACTGGAACAGAGCAGGCTATTGATGGTCTTTTGAGAGAGCTGAAAGGCCTAAGTCCTGAAGGACTGCAGCATTTGGATAGCTGGGGAATAGATGTCTAAAGCAGTGTTGGCACCTGGAATGCTGACATGCTGTCTGTCTGGGCACCGCAGTTCCCAAGTGGCTAAATCACACCACAATCCCTAAAACATTCTTGCCAAGCCACTTTTCTTGTCACCAAGCGAGGCGTTGCCACCTGAGCATGGATGGCTGTTTATTCTTAGTTTATTCTCAAGTGTTTATTCTAAATTTCTTGTTGGGTTGCTGTGCCCACAGGGCTGCCGGCTGCCCTCCCTGCCCTGCCTCTAGAACTCACTGTTCTCTACAACTCCCTGCTTTTCACTGTGGGAGCATCTGACTCTGCCATCAAAAGAGAAGCAGAGGGAATACGCGAGGGGCTCCTCAGGGGTAAGGATGTGGTTCTTTGTACAGCGAGTTCTTGGGATGAAGAGAGTGTTCTCTGTGCTCTGGAGATACTTGGTGACTGGCTGGAGGTGCAGAAACTATGCGCAGACACTCCTGGCTCTGCCAGGAAAGGCCAGAGATGGGGGAGACTGTGAGCAGACACGCCTGGCTCCACCTGGAAACTGTGGGCAGGCATGCCTGGCTCTGCTTGGAAGTGCTGGAGATGGAGGGAACTGTGAGCAAACATCCAGGCCCTGCCTGTAAGGACTAGAGGTGGAGTGGCTTGTGGCCAGGGACAATGTGCAGCTGCCTGCCTGCTGCTGCCTGCAGGGATGGGCTGGAAGTTTCAAGAGAAACAACGGTTTTTAAGTCTCTAGCAAAGTTTTAGTGACAGCATAAAATAAATGTTTTCTTTAATTATGGTTTGCTGTCTTCAAAGGAAACTCAGTGAAAGAGGCTGCAGTTCAGAGGTGGATCTGCAGTGTTGGCACATGTTTACCTGAGGGCGAATGATTTCATGAGGGCTCAGCAGAGCTGGGGTCTAGCTCTGAGTCATGCTGTGTGTTGTCTCCTGAGTGTGCTGCTCTCTTTCAGAACTTGTTTTCCATTCTGCTGAGGCCAGGCCAGCCCTACAACCCCATTTCTACCATCACTACGAGGAACCCGTGCTTGCTTGAGGCTTTCTCTCCCTCTCTCAGCCAGGGTGCCTGTTATGGGGCACCAACCCACTGCCTCACATCTGCAGATCTTTTTGCTTGGGTTTTTTTTTTCAGTTCTGGAGGCTTGTGGGGCCTGCGGACAGGATCTTGGCACAGAGGAGCTGTGGCAAAAGGTGCTGCAGGAGGTAACCGTGGAGGAGCTGCAGGCACCTCTGCACCGTCTGGGGGCCCTGCAAGCAGCCTGGTGGCTGGCAGCCGGCCGTCTGGGAAGTGTTGCTGGCCTGTTCCAGCTCCTGAGCACCGCTGAGGTAACTGGGCACAGGCAGATGCTGGCAGAGCTGGCATAAATACCATGTTTCTCACAAAACTCACTCTGCAAAATGTTGTTGTGGCACTTTGACACCTGAACCCATCAGTGCTGCCCAGTCAGCATGACTCATCCTCCCCCTGATATTCCCAGCATAGCCTAATGGCCCTGAGAGCATTAATGGATCCCAGAATATTCTGCCTGTTGGGGCCCTGGACCTCTGTGTTTGAGACAGGAGACTTGGGCGGCCTGGAAGAAGGCTGCAGATGGACTTGCAGACTCTGTAGGGAACAGCAGTGGGATGCAGAACCTTCCCTGCTGATTGCGAGGCTGCTGCTGGGTCCCATCCATCAGCAGCTGTTGGATCTGCCATGCCAGGAGGCCCTGAAGGTGCACCCCACTCTGAGGTGGGGAGGTGCTGCCCCAGGCCAGGCAGGAATCACTGCAGTAAGGGGGTTGTAGCTGAAGTGAGTAGATGGTAGGACATTGCTCCCCAGTGCAGGGAGTGGTATTGCGTGGTTTGGTGGGACATGTTTCTCTGTGCCCTTGGACCAGTGTTTCCTGCTTCCCTTCAGCATTCCCTGCTCTCTCTCCTCTGTGCCTTCACAGGAGCCAGGAAGATCTCACTGCAGTGAGGGGCAGAACAAGCTCCTCTCCCTGATCAAGGCATGGAGGGTCCCTCCTGAGGGGGCCTCCCTGCCCCTTGTACAGAGTGCCAAGGACTTGAAGGAGATCCTCTGCACCACAGCAGCCTTCCTGCAAGGTTTGTGGGGGGCAGGTACTCATGCCAGCACAGTCTCCTGCTCTGTCCCAGGACCACTTTCCCTGCCCTTATCCTGGTTTCTCTTCCCAAGCAAACTGGCCCTTGGGGTTTTCTGGGTTGTTCCTTTGGAAGAGGGCCTGGGCTGAGTCTCTGAGTCTCAGCTTTTACATTCCATATTCAAAGAGCTTCCCTGCTTTTTCCCTAGCCCATCCTTTCTCTGTGCTATCACAGAGCTCCTCTGCCTGTCTGTGACTTTCGGGAGGTATTTGGGCCCTGCTGTGACCCTAAAGCAGAAGGCTGGCAGGGGACTTAGGAAGATCTTCCTTCCTTCTGTCTGTCTTCCGGAACGTGCCTTGTTGCAAACATGTTTTTCCTGTCAGATTATGGTGCTGCAAGAGCCACGAAAAGCTGTTTTGAGGCTTTGTAGCCTGGTGTCACAGCAGCCAGTGGATCTCATCTGACCGCTGTGTTCCACCCTGCCTGTTTTCTCTCCTTTACTGTTTTGACAACCCCAGCAGCTCCAGGGACAGCCAGCGCTGCCTCAGTGTGCTTGGGCTCATACAGGGCCTTCCTGCCAGGAGACAGGGCAGGAGCTCTGGCCCACAGAACTGGAGCCAAAATACTCTAGGGTTTGCACCAGCACTTCCAGCAGGGAGGTGGCAGATGTGAGTGTGATGCTGGTATGTAAGAGCAGCCTCAGGGAAGCCTGAAGGGAAGATTGAAGGAAAAGCAAATAACCAGTTGTGATACATATTAATGAATTGATATCCCAAAGCATCCTGCTGGGAAGTGACCCAGATGTGCTGGAAAGATTCTGAGGTTCTGTGTGTGCTTCCCCATCTGCACTACTGTCATTTTGGATGAATGTGGAGGTGAACCTGCCCAGCACATACCCCTGTCCTTGTTCTGGGCCAAAGCAGGCATCTTGGTTTCTGGACTTGGAAGCTGCTGTTATTTCTGCTGGACATTTCCATTGAGTGGCTTGTTCTCTTGCAAAACCATTAAAGCAAAGATGGCAGCTTGGCACTATCCTGCTGTGCATCGCTGCATTTGGAGGGGATCAGGCAGGTCCCTATAGCTCTGGGAAGAAAAGGCCACCACACTTGTTTGGGGCCAGATGGGACAGGAAGGTGAGCCACTGAGCCAAGATGCTGGGTCTGTCCTAGGGCTGCAGGAGCTGGAGGCTGGGAACTTCCCCACCGCCCTTTCCCTCCTTCAGGAAGCTGCAGGAGGATTCTGCTCCAAGAAGATCCTGGCCCAGATCTACACCTGCCTTGGCTGCTGCACTCAGCGAATGGTAATGACAGCACAGAGCAGAAGGGCAGCTTAGAGCTGTGGGGTGAGCAGGCTCAGGCTGATGTCCACACTGCCTTTGCATGGCCCAAGGCCTCTGCAGGGAGGGAAGGCTTTGAGCAGAAGTTGCCCTTGTGGCCCCAGCCTCCTTGGACAGGCTCCAAAATCCATGCAAAGATTTTGGCTGAGTGCAAAGTGTCACTGCAGAGAGAGAAGCTCAAAAACCAACCTGAGGAGGGCTGCCTTTAGCTGAAGTGCTGCCCTTGCTTAGTGGGGATCTCTTGGGGAGGCAGAGCAAGAATCTGGATCCCATCAAACAGTAAAGAAATCAGCAAGATGTCCTTGCAACATGCATGTCTTCCCATCCACCTAGGGCAAGCCTCAGACAGCCCTTCAGCACCTGAAACGGGCCCTCCAGATAGATTTCCAGTGCCTTCCTGCCCTGTCCCACGCGGCAGCAGTGTACCACGAACTGGGAGAGACCGATGTGGAGCTGCAGGCCCTGACCCTGCTCTACGAGGTTTGTCTGGTTCCTGTACTTCTGGGGTGAGTTTTGCCCAGCAGAGCCTGCACAGAACTTCAAGCAGGCTTCTTCCTTCTGGGGGGCTGTTTGACCCTGGAAGGGGCCTCCAAAATAGCATGGTGCTGCCTTCAGCAAGTGGGCAGGAAGGAGCCCAGCAAGATCTGAAATTCCTGCTCAGCACTACATTGGGATGTGGCAAGACCTTGAGTCCTAGTTCATGTTCTTGGTGGCTTGGGAGGAGAGGTTATACTCTCAGGTCAGAAAGTATCAATCTCCTAATAAAATATGTAGTAGTAAAGAGGCCTTTAAGGGCAGATTTTGGCTGCAGTGAGGCAGTGTGCATTAGCTGTGTGAACCTGCCTGGGAGAGCAGGTCAGAGCAGTAGACCCTGAATTATCTCTTCAGCTGTTTGAAACTGTCAGATACATACAGAGCTATGGAGAGGGAACTCTCTCCTTACAAATGGTCTAACTAGGTCTGTGCTGCAATGGGACGTGGTGTTCCAGGCAGCTCAAAGCAACTTGAACTAAGAACATGAGGTGATCGGGGTGACTTTGCAGATCTCCTGGTGCCACATGGAGATCAGAGGTCTGCCTGCCCCCGTGTGATCCTGATGGCTCTTCCTGGAAGCGGCTATGAGAACAATGTAGCTGTGCTTGTGAAGTGCAGCACTTCTGCTTGCCCGGGTGCATCTCCAGATATCAGAAGTGACAAATGATTGCAGCTGCCCGAGACTTGACCAGTGTGGTGTTGATCATATTTTCTGTTCCTGTTTCACAGGCTCTGGGAAAAAACCCTCCAGCAGCTGCTTCCTCTAGTCCCTATTTCCTAATGCAAACAGAGCTGCTTGTCCACACACCAGTACTCGCTTCTCTCCTTCGCCATCACCACCCCTCTGAAGTGAAGTACCTGCTGGCACAGCGGTGTCTCCAGGATGGGAGGTAACAGTGCCTCTGCTCTGCTTGCAACATGCTGCTTGTTTGGGCTCTGCAGTTTTCCTTGTTCTCCTGGAAATGGTCCAGTTCAGTACTGCTGTCGTAGGTCTGCTCAGAGCATGGATATTGTGAACAGGGCGAGTGTGGTGCAGGGGGAGAGACTGCGGGCTGGCAGTCCAGGTTTCACCTGGCTGATGGCACTTCTGCTCCTTCCACCACATGTCCTGTTCCTGTTGCAGGGTGGCTGGTGCAGTGGAACATTACCTGGATTTTCTGTCTCTCCTTCAGGGAGGGCTGCAGCAGCAGGTAGGTGTCCTGGGGAGGAGCTCTCTTGGTGACTTGGAGGATGAGGGTTGGAGGGATCCAAACCCAATCCCAAGGGCTAGGCCCAGGCATCAGCCCTGGACTCCAGACTTCAGTGTCTAGTTTGAGATGTGAAGGAAATGAGTTGGGGGCTGGCACCCCTGAACTGTGGCATGTCTGCCTTTGGATTCACACCAGAGAGCACTCACCACTGCTGTTGGGAGAGACAGCTTCCCCTTCCCTGTGGGGTGTATTTGTCACCCTGATTTTGGATGTCCTTCACTTCCAGAGTAGGAATTTGATGCCTTTACTCTGCTGAGTTATGAGTGCTTCACACCTTCTGCCTGCTCCACCAGGCTCCAGTTACTGTGGGAGTGGGCTTGAGCTTTGCTGGGCAGCAGCTCCAGGTTCCCAGTATGCACGGAGTCATTCTGCTTGGCTGAGAACTCTGCAGTTCTGCAGCACTGACATCACTTTTGCTCCCCAGGTGCCCCTGGATGGTAGCTCAGCTGTGCCCAGGATCCCAGAGGTGTTCCTGGAAGCAGCATCTGCCTTGGGGCAGGCTGGGAGGCACCAGGATGCCATAACCGTGTGTGAGGAGGTCATCAGCCGGACGACTGACCTCATTCCACGGGTGTTACGAGTGGAGGCGAGGCTGGAGCAGCCGGAGTGCTCATCACCAGGGGCAGAACCGGCGGGTGGATTCCTGTCCCAGAAGAAGGAGAGTCTGTGCTGCCTTGCCTGGAGAGCAGCTGGATACCTGCACCAGGGCTGGGCATGGGCCAAGCTGGGTGAGAGCAAGGAGGCTGTAACACAGTTCAGCAGGTGATGAAGCCTTGCTGGGAGAAGGGCCCTCCCCAGCAGGCAGCAATGCATGGTGGGGCCAGGGCAGGGCACAGCACGGCACTGGGGCTGCCCTGACAACTTGACACTCCTGACAGCCCAGGAGCAGCTCCAAAGCTCCTCTGTCCTCCCACCCACAGGTGCCTCAATGATCTCCTGCGTCTCCAGCTTCATGGGTCTGGTGTCAAACCAACAGGTAGGACACTGCACAGGTGGGACCTGTGTGGGGCCTGGGCTGGGTCAGGATCTGTGTGCTTGGCAGCAGCAGATACAGGAGCAACGTGGTGGGCCCAGCATCAGTCTGGCAAGAGGCAGTTGTCCCAGGGTGCAAAGCTCTGGGCCGTGCTGAATTCTCTGAAGACACTGGCTGCATTGTTTGTAGCAGAGCTTGGCCTTGACTCTGCCTCTTTCTTCATTGTCTAGGTAGCAGTTAAATGGGCTGTGAACTGGAAAGTTTCTCCAATCCAGTCTTTGGGGGAAAGATATGTGCCAGTGGTGCAGAGGGGCAGCCAAAGGCCAGGCTGCTGCTGAGGTCACTGTTCACCACAGCCATGTAACATTCTGGGCTCTTGACATTCTTCACTCTCCGCCTCTGCTGCCTCCCAACCTCTTCCTACGTGGCAAAGAGGCTGAGCTTTGCCATCTGTCTGCAGAGCTGGAAGATGAGCAGCCCAAGTAAATGTTTGGCCTATCCTGACTGCTAATCTGGCTCAGCCTGCTTGGACAAGGAGGATGCTGTCTTCAGGTGTGTGTGTCTTCCTGTGACAGAGAATCTCCCAGCCGAAGTGGAGGTGCTCCAGAAGATCAGGTTGCTCTCTCTCATCGGGCGAGGAACGCAGTTCTTGGAGCTGGGGAAGCACAAAGAAGCCCTGTTGGATTTCCAGCACAGTTTGCAGATCTCACCAGGTAAGAGGCTCATTTTGGTGAGGAACACAGGGGATTTCCCCAAGTTTGTCCTGGGCTGCTTTGCTGTCTTCAGCAGGAAGTTCTTACACTTTAGACCACATTTATTCAGGTGTCAGAGACAACAGTAGGGCCACTAGCAAGGTTGCATACTACTGATGCTTCTGTGAGGCCTGGTCGGCTCACTGCCCGGGAGAAACAGACCAAAACTGTTGTCAGAGGAGTATATCAGAACTCTGACAACAACCTGTGCTGTCAGCTTGGAAATTTCCTTCCTCAACCCCAGCCTGGTACAGCCAACTCTGTCCCACACAGGTCTGCTTTCCCAGAACAGAGGAGCTGGAGTTGTGCTTCATGTCAGGAAGCAGCATGTCCATGCCTAGCAGTACAGAGGCCTTCAAGGGGAGCATTCATGTCCTGAGCTCAGCCAAGGCATGGCTAGTGCTGCTCACAGGGCTGCTCTCTCCTGTTTAGTGCTCTGCCTGTGCTGACACGCTGCAAAGGTGTGAACTTCACCAGAATCTGCCAGACCTGCTGGTCCCAGTCCTGACCATGGCTGCCTCCCTTTGAGGGTGCAGACGTGCCTGCAAGGAAAACCCCAGTCTCTGTCCAAGGAGAGGTGTGGCAGGCTGTGCTGCAGGGCTGATAGCATCTGCCTTGGCTGCCAGCCCCGGGGTTAATTAGAGCCTGTGACACAGCCAGGGCAGCCTCCTCCCCGTTATACCACCTCTCTTCACACTCATTGCCCATGTCTGGCTTCTAAGCTTCTTTTATAATACCCTGCAACCCACAGCCATGCTGAGGACCTGCTCTTCCCCTGCTAAAGGCTGATCCTTCCTGGCTTGCAGGTGACCCAGCTGCTACCTCCTACCTGGTGCAGGCCTTGTGGAAGCTGAACCGAAAGCAGGAGGCAGCTGCTCAGTGGCAGAAGTTGTCCCAGAGCTCCCCTGAAGAGGATGGGCAGCAGCAAGGGCAGGGAAGGTGTGTAGAGGGATGGGTGGCATCTCACGTCCAGCAGTGCAAACTGTCAGGCTGTGAGGTGAGACACTTTAGGTGTCTGAGGAGCTTCCCCTGATGATGGCTCTGAGGGGCCACAGGCTGTAGCTCTGCTGGGCCTCCCTGGGGCACAGAAGGGCTGACATGGAGCCAGATGGGGAGGGCAGAGGCTGCAGGTAGAGCAGAGGGATCTGCAGGACAAATGTCTTAGGGCATGGCAAAGGAATGCTACAGTCCTCACTGCTGCCATGTTCCCTTCTCTTTCAGGCCCCTCCCTTTGTATCTGGTTTCATGTCTGGAGCAGGCTATGTTCCCTCACAGTGAACCTCTTGCCAGAAGCATCCAGGATTACCTCGGGACAGCAGCCCAGGACACCTCAAGCTAACCTGGTCATGCCCCCCATACCTGCTGAGGTCTCCCTGCACTTGGCTGGTACAAGGCCTTTAAGGACTCCTTCAAGACTTAGAATTACTCTATGATGAAGCTGGATTCCCAAAGGACTGAAACAGAATAGATCTCCTTTTCTAATAGAAAACTCAGCTCTGTTAAGCTTTGGGTTTTTCCAGGCCCTTTTTCCAGAGCAAAATGTTGCAGTCATGGCCTTGACTCCGCCTGGAGCTACTACATGGCTGTGCCCTGGATGTGTGAGAGATCAAGGGCAGAGATACCCTCATCCATCCATCCTTTGTGCCCGGTGCACGGTGGGGCTGGCTCTGCAACTCGGGCTCCAGGGAGCTGGTGGTCTGTCCTACCTGTGCTTTGTGTACTGTTTTTTTTTGCTCAGTTACTGTGGTTTGGAGCCCAGAGAAGTGGTTTTGTCTGAAGCATGCAGCTCTGAAGCCTGAATTTCACGATGCTGCACTAGCCAGAGACAACAGCAGGGTCCAGACCCATGCCTGTGTGTCCCCTCTGTCCCTGAGGGTCTGTGCCAATGCTGAAGCTCCAGGCCCCTCAGTGACAGTGAGCAGGGAAGTGAAGGAGCACATGTCCCTGGTGTCTGGTGGAGCTATTTTTGGATGAAGAAGGTCCCCTGACCACATGACCTGAGCCTTTGGCAAGCCTTGCTTCCCACAAGTGGGAAGGGGTGTTTGACGGCTGCAAGGCAAAGAAGGAGTGGGGGGAGAGGAAGGAGGGCACAACAGAGCTCGGGGGAGTGGAAGGTAGGACCTGCTGTCACCTCCTGTGAATGCTGGAGGGACAGAGCGGGGCTTTGCATGGGCTTTGTCCTGCAGTTCCTTCAGGAAAACACTGGCGTGTCCTGGGCTGCACCCAGAGCCCCGTGGGCAGCAGGGGAGGGAGGGGATTGTGCCCCTCTGCTCCGCTCTGCTGAGACCCACCTGGAGCACTGCATCCAGCTCTGGGGTCCCAGCACAGGAGGGACAGGGACCTGCTGGAGCCAGTCCAGAGGAGGCACCAAGATGAGCAGAGGGCTGGAGGATCTCTCCTGTGAGGAAAGGCTGAGATAAGTGGGGTTGTTCAGCCTGGAGAAGGCCACAAGGAGTCCATGCCTTCAAGGGACTGGAGAGCAGGAGAGCGACTTATAACAATGACATAAAGTGACTGTTGTAAAGCTGTGGCTGCCCCATCCCTGGGAGTGTTGGAAGCCAGGCTGGAGGGGGCCTTGAGCAGCCCGGTGCGGCGGGAGGAGTCCGTGCAGGGGCAGGGGTGGGGCCGGGTGCTCTGTGAGGTGCCCCCGCCCCGGCCATTCCATCACCACGAGCAGGGGCCCGCCTGGCCTGAGTGGCGGGAACCGCCGCGCCTGCGCGCCCCGCCCCGTCTGATTGGCCCTGCCCCCGGGCGCTGCCCAATCAGCGGCGGCTGTGGGGGCGGGACTTCCTGTCCGCATGGTCCCGTCGGTGGCTCTTCGCCATTGGCCGAGGCGGAGCTGTCGCTCGGCGGGAGAGCCGCGTTGCGATTGGCTGCGGGGAGGGGCGCTTGGCTGGTGGCGATTGGCCAGAGCACACCCAGGGGCGGGGCTCAGGCTGAGCCTCCCGTCTTTTTATTTCGCCGCCACCCATTGGCCGAGGCGGCCGCCGGGCGGAATTTCTGATTGGCCGGCGCACGCTGTTGCTAGGCAGGCGAGGCGGCGTGGGCGGGGCTCTGCTCGCCGATGAGTCGGCGCTGAGGCTCAGCCAGCGCGGACGCCCCGAGCCCTCCGGACCGCCGCCCGCGACCCCCGCGACCCTCCGGACCCCCCGCCCGCCCCGAGGAGCCGCCGTCCGCCGCCCCTCGCCCCCTCCCCGCAGCGCCATGGCCTCGGGATCCGAGTAAGTGCGGGCCCCGCCGCCTCCCCGCGGCCTAGGCCCCGCCGCGGCCTGGGCCCGGTCCGGCCCGCCCGCCTCACCCGGGGTGGCCCGCGGGCCGCAGGCGGGCGAAGGAGGCGCCGGGACGGGGATGAGCCGCTTCCCGCCTGAGGCCCCGCCACGGCCGGGCCTCGCCGGGAAGTGTCGAGTCATGGCGGGGGGGTGAGGCCGGGCCGGGCCTCCCGCCGTGCCAGCGCCGGGCCTAGGGCCGCCCGCCCGCCTGGTCCTGAACTGCGGAGGGCTTTGTTTTCTAGACTCGTCCCGGGTTCCTCCTGCTGCGGCGGTCCTCGGGCCGGGGCTGGCGAGTGACTTGGCGCTAGCCGAGGCAGACATGTTGTGCCGGGTATGGCCGAGGCGATCGGCGGTGTTTCCGTCTCGGGTGTCTTGCCTCACTCTTCTTGCCTGTACTCAGTTACAGGCTGAGGATCATCTTCCGTGCTCCTCAGAAATGAGTAACAGTGTCTGCACGCAGCCCACGTGCGTTTTGAGCGGAGCAAAATAGAATCCAAATATAAATGTTCCCAATCCAAGAATACTCGAAGTGACTTTTTGACCTCGCTAGAGGCACTTTTGGTCCCTTTGGTGCCTTTTGATGTTATTTGAGTATGTTTTCCTCTTCTTTTGCGACTCGTGGAATCTAAACCTGCTTGTCCCAGCCGGGTCAGTTCCAGGGAGATGTGCCAGAAATTCCGTGTCTACAGTGGAGGTGACATTCCCAGACCCCAGTTGTGCAGCTGCGCGAGTTAACAGTGTTTTTAAAAAGGGATTTCTACTTTAGCAAAGTTCTTCTCACCCACATAGGAAACAGCAAAAGTTAGTTTGCAGCTGGAACACGGTTACTTTTTAGATGCCATTTTTTGTCACAGCTGCTGGCAGCCATCTTGCTGAACCGAGCCTCAGCATGGCAAGAAACATTCCAAAAGCTAAGGGAGTGTGGTTTCTGAAGGGATTCCTGTTTTCCCCTCCCAGCCTGTCTGAAACAGTGTTGAAAACTTGGCTTCTCCACAATGGGTCTAAACTCGCCCGTATAGTTGTCCTGTTTCAGTAAGTGGCTGCAGTCACCACATACCTCAGACACTTCACTTGGGGATAAAAACGTTTTATGATTTTTTTTTCTTTCTTTAATACCTACCTGGTAAAAGCAGTCCAGTCTGTACGTTCGGATTGGTAAGAAATTGCTCATGGGTTTTATCTGGGAAGTGATTTCACAA
The DNA here is from genome assembly GCF_017639235.1 of Corvus kubaryi. Lineage (NCBI taxonomy): Eukaryota > Metazoa > Chordata > Aves > Passeriformes > Corvidae > Corvus > Corvus kubaryi. The sequence goes on from NW_024581096.1 coordinate 14,478,155, forward strand.
GGGTGGTGGTAAAAAAGCCACGCCAGTGTGCAGAAGACATGGCTGATTTCACTTTCGTTACTGCAGCGGAATAATTCTGGGAAGTGATTTTTTGTTTATTTTTTGCACAGACTTGAAGGAACAGCTTGTTTCCTTTCTTTAAGTGGAGCTTTGGAGTATGCTTGTCATTTTCAGAAGGATCATTAGTTGGTAATTACTTTCTGCTCTGGCTGTTCATACCCTCCCCTGTGATGCCTCTGGCCATTATCACTTGCTGAACAAGGGGAGCTCTGACACAGAGAGGAACCACAGAGTGGTGTAATTAAGTCCATGAAGCTGTGTCAGGGGAGGTTTAGGTTGAATATCAGGAAAAAATTCTGAAGGTGGTCAGTCACCAAAACAGGCTCCCCAGGGAAGTGGTCACATCACCAAGCCTGACAGTTCAGGAAGCATTGGGACAATGGTCTCAGACACAGGGTGTGATTCTTGGGGCTGCCTTATGCCAGGCCAGGAGCTGGACTTGATAATCCTGATGGGTCCTTTCTAGCTCAGGATATTCTGTGATTCTAAAAGTTGTAGAAAGTCCCCTCGTTCTCCCATGTGTGAAATGGAGCTGTTGAACTGCTTTAATGAGAGAGAAAAGGAGGCTGAGGGAACCTGTTATGGTTGGCCTTCAGGGCTAGTACATATTTGCTTCAGTTTTATAGATGTCTTGCACTTTATATGCTGGCTTGGCCATTTGCTGTACTGGTGATTGGTGTCCTCACTTCTGGCTTCTGTCTAGGGGCAGCTTAACGCAGACCTTGAATTTTCTTTTAATTCTGAAACAGCTCTAAACCTACATTTTGTGTTCAGTTTGTCTCTTTGTTAAGTCAGGGAAAGAAAGGGGTGAGAGGGAAGGTATGTGAGGGAGCTGACAAAAGGAGTGGGTCAGGGAGGTGATTTGGAGGGTTTACACTTTGGTCTCTGACCTGAAGCTCATTGAGGAGCTTTAAAATTACCTGGGTTAGCTTTCTGTCCCTGTCCTTTCCTGAAGTTTCCCAGCAGGGGTAGGAAAGTTGGCAGGACAGAGTCCCAACCCATGCCTTAGGCTTTCCTCTTTGGTATTTTCTGTTTGTGCTCTCCTTCCCACAGATGTTGGGGTTTGTCTGAGCAGGGTTGAGGTGCACAGATCTCTTCTGCCCTGTTATTTCAGCTGCAGTGCAAGGAGCCCCTGGAGAGATGCAATGAGGGCAAATGATGATGGTAACAATATCATAAATTGCTGCTGAAAGATGGGTAGTGCTTGTCTGTTCAAAGCCTTACCCTTGCCTGCAGGAGGAGTAACATCATTTCCGTGAATAGCTGACATGGAATTTTGTAGCACCTTTGTTTTTTCCTCTGCAGAACTGTCAGGTCAGAGCACTGAAGCTGACCCTGCACGTTTAGCTCCCTGGATGCTCTTTCTTGGAGACTTTTATTCCATTTTTAATGCCTCTAAGCTTTTTGATCCTTCTAAGTGTATCTGGTATTGATCCAGCCTTCAGTTCTTAGGGAACTGTAGGTTCAGTTCTTCCATACTAAAACTTTTTTCTCTTATTTCAGCAGAACCAAGTGGATTCTTGCTGTGTTCTTCAGCACTGCTGTATGTCAGGAGTTATCTGAACTTTCTCTCCAGTTTTTTACAGCTTTTGCGTTGTAGGCAGTGTTGATTGAAAAGCTTCCACTTGTTACCCAGTTCCTTTATCATTTATTTTTCATTTTGTGTCCCAAGCTGGTTTTCAGGCTGGATAGCAGTCCTTGCATCCCAAGGGACAAACACTTATCACGTAGCCAAAGTCTGGCAGGGGTTTCTTATCAAAAGGCCTTGGGATGTGCAGAGGGATGAGTTAGAGTCACACTCTGAATAACCCAAATACGAGTGTTGTGTCTCCCTGGTGTTTCTTAGCTGAAATCTTGAAATCTACTTGCTGGATTAGTTTCCAGTGGGAGGAGGCAAAGTCCTTACAAGTAGGTTATTGGTTTTATGTACTGTTTACCTGTAATCTGCCCTGATAATGTATGTTCAGTTTTCTTATTGCTCTCTCAGTTTTTGTGGAAATCAGAGACGTTTTAGGATTTGCAACAAGACCATATTTTTAGATTGAATACGGCATTTATAAGCCCTTTCCAGGATGTATGCATTAGCCTTTATTGTGTCTTTTTTGCTCAGAGAATAGGTCTGCAGTGTCTTACCTCTTGCACTCTAATAAAGAGAGGAAAAAAGGTAAGTTTCATAGTGCTGGCGTTCCAGGAAAGAACATGTTTTACAACTTGTTTTGTTCACTTAAAATAATGTTGCCTGTCTTCGCAACATGTTTTCTGTGCTACCACCGTTTAAGGGAAGCTTGAGAAACTTTTGGAAGCGAGCTGGCTGCCCTCACAGGCTTGTTTGGTATTGTTTCCCCTTTTACGTGTCAGAGAAAGGCGCCAACACTACATAGCCTGACTTGGAAAAGCCTCTGTCTTGAGGGGGGGAGGGACCTGGGTAACATCACACCATATGTATGTCACCACTCTCTGATGGACTCTTAAAAATGCAGTGAACACGCCAAGTGCTGCCATTTCCACTCAAGTTTTGGTTTCTTCTGGTCATTCTGTCTCTAAAAGGGTGAGATGGAGCCAAAGTTATGACTGCCAGCATTGTCCACAAAGCTCCCTACTCTTTGCCAATGCTTGCTTAGGACAAAGGAAGACTTTATTTTTCTTTATTTTCTTTCAGAATCAAGTCAGACTGTGCAAAGTTTTCTTTTCTTACCTTGGAAGCTGGCACAGCCACATACTTGGAGAAAGTAGTCAGGTGCCCAGTGGGGGAAGCTACAGTACTCCACCCCTGTTGTGTGTGGCTAATGTACAGCTTCCAAGAGCTCCTCAAGAATAAGTTGGTTCAAATTCCTTTTATAACATAGAGTGAATTATTTGCTGTATTAGATTTTGAAGGAGAACAGTTGATCTGCCCTTCTTCCATTGCCCTGACGTTTTTCTTGCTCCATTTTGTCAAGGCAAATGAATGATTTCTTGTATTTCTCGTGGTTTTGTTGGCCAGAGCTGCTGTGACTCCTGTGAAGGTATTATGGAATAGTGCTAAAAAAATCCCATCACAAAATCATTTTCTGTGACCACTTGAATATTTCTATGGTTTGCTTGGTTTAACAAACAGGCCTCGACAGGCTAAACTCTTACAACTCTTCCTGTCAGGGTTACTGCAGCATTGTCCTTTAATTCCCCTATTTATCTGGGATTTGACACCAAATAGACTTGAACTTCTGTTATGTTGGCAGCAGTTACATGTGATTTCAGATGAGTCTGACTAATTCATTGAGGCAAAACATCTTACAGTCAGCAACATCTCACTGACCACTTTTTTTCATAGATAGTTTCATAGCTGTATTCAGTGGAAGCTCATAGGTTTTTTTTCTGACAGAAAACGTCATCCCTTGAACTCCTGCTACTGGTCTCTGGGAAGTAATGTTCTCCTTTGTTCTACAAACAAGTATAGTTTATGAAAGACAAGACAACAAAGAGATTTGTAGGAAGTGGAGATGAAACGGGGGGTGGCTGGACAGGGCCAGTATCACTCAGACTCATAAGCTGTGTTTTCTCTCCCAGCTCTAAAGCTGATGACTTGTCGACTGCTATTCTGAAGCAGAAGAACAGGCCCAATCGGTTAATTGTTGATGAAGCCATCAATGAAGACAACAGTGTTGTGTCACTGTCCCAGGTGTGTCATCTGTAGAGGCAAAGCATTTAATCTGGTAATTTGCGAGCTGTTGCTGTCTGTTAACTTGAAATGTAACTTTGCAACATGAGTACAAGTGTTTGCGTCAGAAGCTACAGCTGTTACCACGGAGGGAGGGTTGTCTTGTTTTCTGACACTCCTCCTTGATATAATGTTTTTTTGAGTCTCAGTTTGTAGGATTCAGTTGAGCTTGTGCCCTTCCTCTAGTTTCAGGATTAGCTGTATACCACTGTAGTGAGAGTCTCTGTCCTCTGGATTTAATATATCGCTTCCAAGGTGTAATTTCCAAAGTCAAATAACTCTTCTTCAAGTGCTCGAATTCCTATTTTTTCAAAAGCTTGTTCTAACATTTTGCTGTTTGCAGGCAAAGATGGATGAACTGCAGCTGTTCAGAGGAGACACTGTCCTGCTCAAAGGAAAGAAGAGGAGAGAAGCAGTCTGCATTGTTCTGTCAGATGATACCTGCTCAGATGAGAAGATTCGCATGAATAGGGTTGTTCGCAACAACCTGAGAGTGCGCCTGGGTGATGTGATCAGGTGAGGACACAGTGTTACCAGTGGAAGACAGTAGCAACATCACACATTATCTCATAGTATCTGAGCTGCCCTATTGCAAAAACAAGTTAAAACCTGTTAGAAATGAGTGCCAGAAAAAAATGGAACAGCCAAATAGCAAGATTAAAAATCCCTCAAGGATGTTTATATTCCAATTTTTGTTGTAAAAATAATTTTAAATTTAGGAATGCTGAAAAAATGTTGCAGAAATTTTGTTGTGCAGCACTTGCAGGAAATAGAATCATAGAATTGTTTGGGTTGGAAGGGACCTTAAAAGCAGTAGGAAAACTTTGAAGTATGGATCTCTGCTTAGAGGAGACAAGTCCTATTCTGTGATGGGAGTGGGTAGAAGGGTAGCACGTGAGCATTTCCTGAACATAAAAATGGTAGTTTACAGGTTTAAATATGACAGGGCTATCAGCTCCTCCTCCTGAGCATTGTCCTGATATGGAATATCCCACACGTTCTGAGAAAATAAGAGCTTGGGTTCTGACACCAGACTTTCTGAAGTGGTATCTGTAATAATTTTTAAATGCAAAATGTGTTTCATACAAACTTAGTAGATGAGAAGAAAAGAGGCTGTTCCACCCATCCCTCTACCACTAAAAAGGCAAGTTTTAAACACCACTGTAGTTGGTTCAGAATGGTGCTTTGTGTCTTTGGATTTAAAATAGAGGTGAATTCTTACTTTAACTAAATGTGAGATTCCTGTTGGAGTCTCTTCTAGCATGACAGCCCATGCTCTCCTCTTTGTTAGCACTATGTCTGTAGTGGTTCTCAGCCTCCCAAATGTGTTACCAGTTGTCTTGACTCACTGTGAGGTCAGGGAATTTTCACACCACTTGCCCTCAAGGTTTTTCTTGCCAATCTTTAAGAGCTTATAGGTTACTGTGTCCTGGTTTCTGCCGAAGTCCAGATTCATGTGCTAATCATTTGCTGATTGTGGTCTGTCAAATGTTTTCCTTCTGGGACAGTGTGTCTTTACCCTTTTGCTATGTCCTCTCTGTAAAGCACGTGGTAAAATAATCTGTTAGGAGTCTCTAACAAAAGTCACATACGAAAAGCTGCCTGCTCAGCTGCACTTCCATGCAGGCTTTTCTTAGCTGGCGAAGCCAGTTTCTGCCACGGCTGGATACTTTGAGCTATCGCTACTATAGGCTGTTGTGCTACACTGCAAAATAATAACTGTAGCATATATTTAAAAAGGGGGAAGGGACCCTCAGCCTTTAACCTAATTATCAGCCCCTACAAAGTGGGACTGACAGACACGTGGCTGCCGAGCTGTTTACCCCTGGTTCGTACTGCGAGAGCCTTTGCTTGGAATCAGGTTTGTCAGCAGTAGGGACTCTGGGGACTGTGGTGAGAGAGAGGAAGGAACGAAGAGTTTTCCCCAGCTCACTTTTCCTTGCAGCTGGTTCTGCAGTAGCTTGTTGAAATAAAAGCTACCTCATGACTCTCACTGCATTAGAGGTGTGTGAATGTGGTGAGGGGGTCTGCAGAAGAGCAGAAGGGTAGGAGGAAACTATGAAACTCTCCAGTGGTCTTGGACAGGGCTGAAAGGAGTGAAGGCAGGTGTGTGTTGTGAAGACCAGCTCTGGGTATGATTTTTGCCTTGTCAGCATTGAAATATTCTTGTGTCAGTAGGAAGTCTTGCTAGGGCTTTTGATAGTCTTTGGATGTTCTTTTGTGGGAAGGGGCATATCTTTTCTTTTCCAGGTGTAACACTGAGGTGCAAGTCCAGCATGATGTGGCTAACTGGGGTTTTCTTATGTTGCAGCATCCAGCCTTGCCCAGATGTGAAATATGGCAAACGTATCCACGTGCTGCCAATTGATGACACGGTAGAAGGGATCACGGGGAATCTGTTTGAGGTCTATCTCAAGCCCTACTTCCTGGAAGCTTACAGACCTATCAGGAAAGGTAATAATGCCTGTCATTGAAGTCCTCATGGCAGCAAGTGTGAGCTAGTCCTGAGACTGAATACAGAGAATTTCTAGAAGCTTGCACAGATCTCTGTAAAGCATTAGACCAGCATTTAGACACCAGTAGGGAGAGATTTTGCTAGCGTTCATGTGCTAATCATTTGCTGATTGTGGTCTGTCAAATGTTTTCCTTCTGGGACAGTGTGTCTTTACCCTTTTGCTATGTCCTCTCTGTAAAGCACGTGGTAAAATAATCTGATTTAAATTTTCCCTAATCTTCTGAAGGAGCGATTGCTGCTGCTGGCTGGCAGAGCAATTTGGTAGTTCTGCATTTTTTAGCTACATGAGATGGGAGAGCATCAAAAAGGCTTAGGTGGAACTTTGGAGAAAATCTCATTAAACTAAGTTGCTAGCACGTGATGTAATTGGTGAGTTGCCTGCGTATTAATCAATTGGTTGGGTGTACGTTGTGCTTATCCAGTCTCATCAGAGTCCATCCTTCATTAATGTGGTAATTGAAGGGGAGTCAGGTTCAGATCCCCACATCTGGAGTGGTAGAGTTGGGTGCTATGTGGTGCTGAATGTGGTGACGTGCATATACCTGCCATAGAAGTGATCATATGCAGCATTATATAACAATTAACATCATACGATTTAATTAACTTCTTACTCTCACCTAAAATCCAGTCACCTTGAGCCATACACTGGCCTTCTCCATCCTCCCACATCACCCATGAAGTGCACCCAGGTCCTTGAGGAAAAGCAGAACCATGGGTGGGCTTGCCTTTGCCTGAGGCAGCAGTGACCCAGACTGTTTATCCCAGCATATTACGTGCATTACAGAAACTTTGTCTACTTCTACAGTATGTAAAATGTTGGCTGGGGAGGGGCAGTCACCAGGTGGCTTTTGCTAAATGTGTGTCCCAAAGTTTGCTGTTCCCACCGCACTTTGCTCTCAGTGTAGTCATGAACAGTCCATTGCATCATTTGGTTTTCCAGAGGCTGATGTGCGATAGGAATGCAATACACCATCTCAGTGCCGTGCTTTGCCTCTCCCTGGCATTGGAGTAGCCTCAGCGTCTGATGTTTTGTCATCAGATCCAAAGACTGTTTCTTCCTCTTAGGTTACGGAATAACGTGGAACAGACTTCCGGTGTGCTGGGCCAGGTCCCGGCACACTGCAGTGATTTGTGTCTCTGGATCTGCCAGCATGACCTTTTTCCACATATTTACTAGTTTTTCAGGATTCTACATTTGTTCAGGAGTGAAACTCCAAGATGTTGTAGGTCCACTGGACAGCCTGGACACTTTCCCATACTATTCCACACACTTTGCCACTTATAACTGTTGGTCCTCTAGACATATCCCATCACATAACCTTAAACAAGACCTGAACCACATTCAGCAACATGCTGTTTCACAGCACCAAGCTTGCCAGAATTCCAGAAGTATTTGGACGACACCCTCAGGCATGTGGTGGGATCCTTGTGGCTGTCGTGTGCAGGACCAGGAGTTGGACTCAGTGATCCCCTTGGTTCTCTTTCAACTCATATATTCTGTGATAAGAACCAGGCTGGCTTCAGGTGTACTGAAAGGGTATTAAAAATCTTTAAAATGCTCAAATGCTACTGTAACCAGCTTGGTGAAGGAAGACCTCAGGAGGGAGATGTAGGAAAGGTGCAGTTACCAGTAGTTCCTGGTGGGTGGCTCCCAAAGTACAGAGTGGATGGCAGTGCTCAGTTCACTCATCAGATTCGTCTCAGGACCAGTGATTCCGTCGCATCCATAAGCCCCTGCTGCAAGGAGCAACACAAAGATAACCTTAGCCCAGGCACCAAGACAATAAACCTCACCACAGGGGACACCTACACCGAGTGAGGTGTTAAAAAACGTGCCCTGAGAACAAGCAGGACTAAACATAGTCACCAGCTACTGTTATATACTGGATGCTTGTAACAAAATCGGTTTAACATGCTCTGCTCAGATCTGTTATTATGCCAACCCTTCGTCCCCATGCTGGGTGCCAGAAAGGACTGTTGTCCTTTGACCCCAGCATGTGACTAAATATCACACAGCCACTCATTCCCCACCCAGCCGTGGGATGGGGAGCAGATCAGGAAAAACTCAACTTACTGAGTTAAGAACATTTTAGAAATTGAAACAAATTAAAATATAATAGTAGCAGTAATGGAAAAGAGGGCGGATGCAACCCAAAGAGACACCTGGGACAGTTGCTCACCACCTGCTGACAAATGCCCAGCCTGTCCCTCATCAGTGTGTGATGTCTCACAGTGAAATCCCCCCATTTTATACACTGGACATGGTGTTCTATGGCATGGATAATCCTTCGGCCAGTTTGGGTCAGCTCTCCTGGCCATGCTCCCTCCTGGCTTCTCGTGCACCTGCTCACGGGCAGACCATGGGAAACCAAACAGTCCTTGAGTAAGGGTAAGCACTGCTGAGCAACAACTGAAACATCAGCGTGTTATCAACATGATTCTCATCCTGAATCCAAATCACAGCACTGAAACAGCTACTAGGGAGAAAATTAACTATCCCAGATGAAACCAATACAAGTATATCAGCTGGCACCCTGACTAAATTCACTTCGTTAGAGTAATTTAAGGAATAACTGGGAGACTGAGTAGAAAACCAAATGCACTTTTGGGATTGTGTTCATAGCACTTCTGCTGTAACGTAGATGAAAGTACGCTATATAGACACAAGTTGAAGTTATCCAGGTCTGTAGCCCAGCGCAGCCAGGAGTTGTAGTGCAGTTTTATATATTATTCTGCTTCTGGAGACGAACAGTTACAATTAGTAACAACTAGTTATAATGAATTCAAAATGAATTTTTATTATGTTAAGGCTTTTTGCCTGTTCTAGAAATGTTAAATTGAAACTGAATGGGAAAAAAATGTGATTTCTTGCCTTTGTGTTTTGTATTTGGGCAGGGTGTTCTTTTCTATTTGCTGTTTTTTACTGGATGAAATTGGAGAACTGAAACAGTGCTCAGGCTGTCTCAGTGGATGCAGATCCTGAGTTTAACATGCAAAGCAGTGTTATAAATGCCACGGTGTCTGCTGGCGTGACCCGCTTCCTTGAACTCTGGGGCTGCTGGTTGTACAGGGGTTGACATTTTGCAGGTGTGGGTTGCAACAGGCCCCTGACTGATATGTGGGGTTTTACAGGTGACATATTCTTGGTGCGTGGAGGGATGCGTGCAGTGGAGTTCAAAGTGGTGGAGACGGATCCAAGCCCGTACTGCATAGTGGCTCCGGACACAGTGATCCATTGTGAGGGAGAGCCCATCAAACGAGAGGTGAGTAGAACCCTGCCATGTGGTTCTCCTCTGTCCAGAGTCTGTTTCTGGGACAGGGCTGGAGTGCAGCAGTGTTTGCAGTTCCTGTTTTGACATTTTGTCTACTGACTGTAATGGTTAGAAACGCCGGTTTCAGGGGATGAGCTTCTGCTGGAGGTAATAAGAGAAAGGTACTTCCAGTGTCTTCCTCATATGCTGAAAGCAGCAGGGGGTAGATTTGCTGATGAGATGCCATGCTTTGGCAGCAGCTGCTTTGCATCTGCCTGCAGATATCTCACACTGTGCTTGGACGCATCTTCTAATTCCAGTGTTCCCTTGATTCGTAGCAGAGAGAGCTTACAATGCTGCTAAATTTCATGCTGTGTAAAAAGAAAGTAACAGGCACTTTTTCTGAGAGAAATTTGAAATCCCCAAATGGTTGACATTAAAAAAATAAGAATTCCCCAGTCCATTAAGGTGTCTAGCCCTGAGTGTTGCAACCTTGTGGCTGCCTGCAGGGCTTGTCTGACCGGTCTTGGCCACCTGACTGTTACAGAGTAGGAAATCTCAGGGAAATGAGCTAAGGTGGGTGCATACTTCATAGAATAAGTACCTTTTTCTCCCTGCAAATAGAGTGAGTGCTGGTTTGTTGTTAGCTGCCTTCTGAAGAACTCACCTCTGTGACCCTTGTGAGACTGCACCTGGGCACTCCATGAATCCAATTTGGCCTCTTCAGGCCACAGCAGAGATAGATATGAGTAAGTTCAGCCAAGGCCACGAAAGTTATGAGGAGCTGGAGGTCAGGAATGAATGAGGAGGGACTGGGATCAGGGGATGATGCAGCCTGGAGAAGGGAAGGCAAAGGGACAGACCTGATGGGAAGGGGTAGATGACCAGAGTCTTCTGAGAGCTGTGCCCAAGGACAGGACTGGAGGCACTGGCATGAGCTGGATCAAGGGAAGTTACCAGTAGATACTAGGAAAAATGTTTCTCCCGATCCTGAAAGCAGAGACCAGAGAGGGCAGAAGTCTCCAAGCTTGAGATCTTCAGTGCTTGTTAGGTCCAGCCCCTGAGTGACCTGATTGAGGTAGGTGAGGCTTAAACTGAGCGCCTCTGAGATTCCAGGCTGTGTTATTATTTTAGTGTGGCCTAAATAACTGAGGCCAGTAGAGGTTTGGACAGCTGAATGAATGGATGCTGTGAAGGAAGAGTTGGTTACAACTAATCTTATCTATTTGTCTGGACCTTAACATTCTGTGCTAATTGTAGTCAGTGTCAAAAGGTAACACTGCACCTGAGTAACTGGCAGATAGAGTGTGCCAGATAGTTAAACATAGCATTTACTCTAAGAAGTAGGTATATTTTATACTGACATTGTCTCTTGTTACTTCCATTAGCCCCACCAAAGAGTCACAGAGCTTGTTTTGTGCTAGAGTCTGTAGGGAGCCTGGCAGCAGAGGCTGTCATTCCAGAGGGTGGGCTTCAGTGAAGTCTGAGTACGTGCAGGCAGTTCTCTTTTTATGTCTGGGAAGACAAAGCTAAGAAACAATTATAGAAGACATCAGGAAGACTTGAAAGGGAGAATCTCAAGACAGGCAAGAAATGTCTAAAAAGCCATATTCCTGGCTTCTGTAGACTGGGAGGGGTTGTTAAAGTATTGTTTTCATTCAAATGTTTGATGTATTTCCTCCTGGGTAGGATGAAGAGGAGTCGCTGAATGAAGTGGGCTATGATGACATTGGTGGCTGCCGGAAGCAGCTGGCTCAAATCAAAGAGATGGTGGAGCTTCCCCTCCGACACCCCGCTCTCTTCAAGGCCATAGGGGTGAAGGTATGTCCCCGTGTGCAGGTGGATAAGTGGCCTTACCCTGGGAAGTGTTTCTCCATGACAGAGGTTTAGGAGATATTGGAGAGGGGAATAAATAATTTGTGGTGTGGGGTTTTGGTTTTTTTTTTTAATGCTAGTGTTTGGAAAGCATTTGCTTATGTGTTCTGGACACAGACTGAAGCACTGGCAGCTTGTAAAGCAGAGTGATGCTTTGAATCAGTGCCGCCAGTTACTGGCAAGGTTTTTGTTGTGTGTTGTGTGAAGTAGTAAGGGTGTTGATAGCAATGCTGGGATGGCAGCTGTTGCATGAATTTGCATCACAGTTTCAGAATAGCATTATCAAATGCTTGCAAATTCAGTGTGAAGCTGCTTAAGCAGTCAGATACTCACCACCTAAGTCCCTTGCTTTTGTCCTCAGCCTCCACGTGGGATCCTGCTGTATGGTCCTCCTGGCACTGGTAAAACACTGATTGCCCGAGCGGTGGCCAACGAAACGGGAGCTTTCTTCTTCCTGATCAACGGTAAGTTTTGTGTCTGCTTTGGCCCCAGATCTGCTGTGTGCTCATTCGTCCACCTTATGGTAAGGAATGGTGTTATTAAGGCTTGTAGAGCCCCATTGTCTTCCTGACATCCTTCCTTACTTATTTCAAGCATGCCTCTGGGGATACTTGGAAGCCCTTTGTGTGAAAGTATCCGTTGTGGCACTTCCCTGAAGCTTGATTTCGTTGTAGCAGAGTGCTTGGAAGATTGTGGTGGGACATGGGAATTTGGAGTCTGTCTGTCCACTTATGTTGGTGAGGGCAGAGCTGGCAGGCTGGCTTTGGTCCCACCCTGCTCCATTCAGAAAAGAAGCTGCTACGGATTCCTCTTTCCCCTAAGTAAAGCACAAAGACCTCTTTTGTTTCACAGTACATTATTTGGAAGGAACTTCGCTGAAAACTATAATGAGATCCTTTAGACTTAGCTACAAGTGACAGAACTCCTATTGATAACTCTCACCTGTAGCAGTTGAGGTGGCTACTGGTTGATATCTAGTAAGGGCCAGATTCTGAATTTTCCACACGGTTTTTCTGTCCCATTTTAATCAGTGCTGGAATAACAGAACATTTTTACTGAAGGAAAATGCAGCTTTTCTTCTCTGGTTTCAATCATGTGACAGTGACAGCAAACAACAGTATAACGCAGCACAGCAGTGACCAGCAGTAGGGTTGGTGACTTGCTTTTATCTCTAGATAGTGGATGTAAATGGGCTGGTTTTATCCATATGTCACCACTGTCATATACTTCCTCAAGTGTGTGGAAGCTGTCACTGAATGCTAATGCACCAGCCGTTTCTTTATATGGTTGTACATCTACTGCATAATAAAAATAACACTGTCAGAGTTAGCGATGCATTCGCTGCCTGCTGGCCCCACTCCTGAGCTGTAGGCAGGGCTGATATGAACTGGTGAGTTACCTGTAATGAAATACTTGGAGCACCTGGCCACACCTGTGCCTTTGCACCTGGCAGCTTTGTGTGCCTGAGGGTCAGGTTTATTTTTCTTGGATCCTTTAGAAGCATATTTTCTCTTCATTACGTCTGCCATCAGCATGATAGCAAAATCTGTAAAAACAGAATAAATCTCTAAACCTGCACCAGTGTTCAGCAGTTGTAGATGTCAGGGGAATGCTGTCCATCCATTTGGGATCAATGTGCTTACACACTTTTATTTTGTATTTAACCTTTGAAAGGAGATGGGGGTTGTGTTTTTGTTTGTTTGTGGTTGTTTGTTTTGATTTTTTAAACTAATTTTTAGGATCATACAGAGGTAAATGTATACCTGTATAATGTAAGCTAGAGATGGCCTCATAGAGGTTTTCCTTCCCTATCCTGGTAATTCATCACCTTATAATTTGATTGCTTCTCTTGCAAGCTAGGACTGGCATTAACTGTGTGTGGTGGCACATTACAGAGAAGCTCACCAAGTGTGAAATAGGGTAAGGAAAGAGGCAGCTAAAGGTAGCTCATTGACTAGTGCTGCATTCTCTTAGAGTAAAGTGGAAACACCAAAATAATGATAGAAAGTAATTCTGCATGCTGGTCTTGCCTTTCAGCTGCAGATTTAGTGAATTTGATGGATAGTATTTGCTTTGGCTTGAAATATAGTTTGTCCCATGTGAACGTTGTACTAAAAAAATTCAGCTGCATGTTTTTGGGACTAGCTGCCTCTCTTCTGAATGCCACAGTACCACTATTTTTTAGGTCCTGAGATCATGAGCAAGCTGGCTGGTGAATCTGAGAGCAACCTGAGGAAAGCCTTTGAAGAAGCAGAGAAGAATGCTCCTGCGATCATCTTCATTGATGAACTGGATGCCATTGCTCCTAAGAGAGAGAAGGTAAAGAGAGCCTGTAGGAGGTAAATTAGTATGTCCTTTTTTGGTAGCAGCTGGCATGAGTCCCTGCATTTGACTACAGGGTAAAGCAGCATTTCCTTAACACCCGAATTGAGTTGGACATGAGATGGGTCAGATACAGTTCACGACATTTGTTACCGTCCTGTGGCTGCTGTATCTGCCAGCTCTGATGCAGTGCTGGCTCCCATGCCCCTTGTAGAGCTGTTGGTCTCAGCGCTGCTTTCTCTCCCCACAGACACACGGGGAGGTGGAACGTCGCATCGTGTCCCAGCTGCTGACCCTCATGGATGGGCTGAAGCAGAGGGCACATGTGATCGTGATGGCAGCCACCAACAGACCCAACAGCATTGACCCAGCGCTCCGGCGATTTGGTAACCACCACTGCCCTCTCTTCCCCGTGTGTCACACACTTTGTGACAGGCCACGCTTCAGGGGCCTCAGATTGAGCAGAAGTTCATGGTGAACATTTTCTGTGTGTTACATAAACTATTGACCTGTCTCCAGCTCCTTGCTAGCAATTAATTTCCAGGTTTGCAGCCTTTGATGTCATTTTCTGTGCCATGTAAGGTGAGAGCATGTAGAAATAGAATAATAGTTTGAAGTGGGAAAAGTGTGCTAGCCTCTATTAGGTGAAGTTGTTTCAGGACACAGTTAAGGAGGAAATGCCTAAGAGGATGTTCGTGCATTAGATTGCAGAAGGCTGTGAGTTACTTGATTTGTCTTTCTTTTATTAATGGCAAGTACAGTAGTTTCTGAGACTCGGGTTTTCAAGACATGGCACTGTGAATGAATGTCTGGTGTATGACCAGTTGGTACAGTTTGTAATAGCAAACCTGTCAAGTGTATGGTGGAAATGACCTCTTAAATGTGTAGTTAGACATTTGAAAGCACAGCTGTGACTGGAGGAAAAATAGAGGTGTGCATATCATAGTGAATATTGCAGTGATACCCTGTTTTCCTCAAGTGTTTCACCACTTGGGTACTGCTCTGAAAATCCTAAAAAATTATATCTCTCAGTATTTCTGGACTCTTGTGGACAAGGACACAAAGGTAGAAATAATCAAAAATGTCTCACGGTATGTTGGTTCAGTGAAGCCTATTTTACCAAAAATGAGGCTCAGAAAAAGTTATTAAATGAGCAGTTTTCTGTGCTGTATCATCCCCAGCTCTTACTGTTAGTCTCACAGTAGTCTCACTTACCCTAAATGCCTATTGCCTTTCCTTCTTCTGTGATCTGTCTCTTCTGTTGTGCTGATAGATGCTGCAGGCAAACCCAAAACTCTGGTATTTTCTGAAATTTTGTGGAAAAAAATTACTTTGTTCAGTCAGTGGAAGGCAGCAGGTGCAGCTCCTCTGGTGTGCAGAATCAACAGCTCAACATGTGTTTGTACTCCCCAGGTCGTTTTGACAGAGAGGTAGATATTGGTATCCCAGATGCCACCGGGCGCCTGGAAATCCTGCAGATCCACACAAAAAATATGAAACTGGCTGATGATGTGGATCTGGAACAGGTGAGTGACATTAGGAAAGCTTGTCTCCTACTCAGTGCTCTGTTCTGTAGTGGAAGAGTTGTTAAGGCTTGATTGTACAAGTGCAGTAGCTCAATTAGGACAGCATGAAACTGCATGAATGTGTGATCTCTGGGGTTCCTTCTGACCAGTTTACCAGTGACCACAAGTCCTCACTCACTAGTTAACAATGGCATAGCTAAGTGAAACAAATACGTGTCATTCCAATCTGGAAGTGCCTTGCCACTGTCCTCCTGCGTTTGTTTGCTGTGGCATTGCCTTTAAAAGTACAGCAGGCCTGAAACAGCTCCCACACACCTGGCTGAACATTGTGGTGTCACTAGACACCACTTGTAAGCTGGATGGTTTCTGTCATCTCTGTCCTGAATGAAGAACTGCAGTCCTCAGGGTTACCTTTCTGCACACCATCTGAATTCCAGATGCAGATTGGATCTGCAGTAGGCAGTAGAAAGCAGAGTGTCTTTGCCTGAGTGGTAGCACTTGTCTTGAATGTGCAGCAAAGCCCTGGTGTTGCTGCCCTCCCTTCCCAATGAGGGACCAGAGCGTGTGTTGCCCTTGCTTGTATCCCTGTGAGTCATGGTCAGTGCTCTGCTTTCAGGTGGCAAACGAGACCCATGGCCATGTTGGTGCTGACTTGGCTGCTCTTTGCTCAGAAGCTGCTCTTCAGGCTATCAGAAAGAAGATGGATCTCATAGACCTGGAAGATGAAACCATCGATGCTGAAGTGATGAACTCTCTGGCTGTGACCATGGATGACTTCAGGGTAATGCAGGAGTGCCTCTCATTTCTTCTGGGTGCAATTAATTGCTTCTCTGAAGCAAGAGAAGGTAACATGCTAGAATTCATATAATACCATTTCTTCTAATAACAGTGGGCTCTAAGCCAGAGCAACCCTTCTGCTCTTCGGGAGACTGTGGTGGAGGTGCCACAAGTTACCTGGGAAGATATTGGTGGCCTAGAAGATGTGAAGAGAGAACTCCAGGAGCTTGTACAGGTAAGGCTTTACAACAGATTTTTTTGCTTACCCAGCTTAAAAAATAATTATAATAATAAAATCCAGAATATCTTCAGTTTCCTGTCTGGGCTGCAAACAGAGTAAATACAGAGGCTTTATGGTATCTACTTGTAATGGACTATAAATACCATGCTGTTCCATCTTAGTGAACTTGGGGAGGAAGGTGCTGGGAAGCAGCATCAGGTCTTCCTGAGCTGAATCTACAGTGACATTTTATGTGGGTGTTGTGCAACGTGCAGAAACAGCCACAGTTCTGCCTCATAAGTGGAGACCAGCAGTGGGACCACTGCTGAGAATCATCTTACACGGTAGCTTTATCTGCCAGGCAGTGGATGAAGATGCTAATACAGAGAGCTTCTGAAGGGTTCCCCATCAGCCTAAGCACAGGGACAGGTGAGAAGTAATTGTGAAGCCCTCTACAAAAGGAAAGATTGGGACAAAATGTTACAAACGGTCTGTGGAAACTCCAGGTGTCTGCACTGGCATGGTTTGGGTTTGATACATTCCTGCTTTAGCTAGCTCTGTAGAAACATCCTGCCTGTGAATAAAAGAATCTAAATTTTCAGTCTAATTTTCTGATGTTAAAATCATCACCTGTCTTGTATCTGACCTCGTTGCTGAGGATAAAGGCTCACATCAGACACCTTGCCTGTCTCTGGAGAGCAGAACAAATGGGTTAGGTAATGAGCTGTTCCCTTTTGCAGGGCAAAAGTGAAGCTGAGGTTAAGTGTGCTGGAAAGTACTGAACTGGTACTTAGTTCCTAGAGGTAAATAGGTTGTTCTAGGCACCATTCCAAACCAGTGTCTACTTAAAAACTGTGGTGGCACCAGGCAGGATCTTTTGTTTAACCCACCAGAAATCTCAGGCAGTGCTTCTCGTTAGAAGCAAGAAGAAGAACTGACTCAGAGAAAGGTGTCCCTTCCCATGGCAGAGGAATTGGATTGTATGATCTTTTGAAGATCCCTTCCTACCCAAACCATTCTGTACTTCCAAGGTAGCCTGTTCTTGCTCATCATGAGAGGTTTTTGTTTTGTTCTCCTTCAGTATCCTGTGGAGCACCCAGACAAGTTCCTCAAATTTGGCATGACCCCATCAAAAGGCGTTCTGTTCTATGGGCCACCTGGTTGTGGTAAGACACTGCTGGCCAAAGCCATTGCCAACGAATGCCAGGCAAACTTCATTTCCATTAAGGGGCCGGAACTGCTCACCATGTGGTTTGGTGAGTCTGAAGCCAACGTGCGTGAGATCTTTGACAAGGTGAGTGTTTCTCCTACTCCCTGTGCTATCTTTGTCTCCACTGCATCTGTCTTACTGGTTCTTGGTTGTGTTTTCCCCACTTGCACTGAGAGCAGGAGCTGCTTTCCTGGGGGAATTAATCCTCTTCAGCAACGTAACTCTTAAAACGGTTTTCTCTGGCTGCAGTTGGCATCCGTTGTTAGAGGGTGATAAATTCCCCAGTGCCTTTGGCAGAGGCTATGGTTAGGATGGCACATGTGTGCTCCACATCCCTGGAAACTTAGATTAACACCTCATTAACTGTCACCATCTACAGATTTTTAGAATCTCATGTGAGGTTTTGTCATGCAATATACACAGTTTAGAAAGGAGCTCACTCCTGCTCAGTTGTCCCATAGTGTCTGCATGGATTATCTTGTGAATCCTTGCCCTTGTGGTCGGGGACGGTGCTATTAGAACAAAGTTGTCAGGAGAGTAGAGAGGAATTTAGGTGGGAGGGAACCTCAGAGACTGTCTAGTTCAGCTGTTTGTGCAGAGCAGGGAGATAACTTTGAAATTTCATCAGCTCAGTGCATTGAGTTCTGGCCATGGGTGAAGGGTGGAGAATCCCTGACCTCTCTGGGCTTGTTTGCTGGTGTTGGAGAGCTCCTATTGTGAACATTTTTTTTTCCTTATTTCTCACTGGGATTTTCTCAGCAGCTGTTTGTGCCTGTGGTCTTTCCTCCTTTCACTGCACACTGTGAAAAAAGATCCAGCTCCCTATAACTATACATTAGGTAGCTGAACGCAACAATTGGATTTCTCCCTTCCACTGGATATATCTCACCTACTTGTGTGCCTGAATGCCCAGCTGACATCCTCAGGTCTTGCAGGGAGAGTTCTAGTCCAGCAAAATGGCTGAATTTTTCACTCTGGACATTGGAGTTGCTACT
This sequence comes from Corvus kubaryi, assembly GCF_017639235.1. NCBI lineage: Eukaryota > Metazoa > Chordata > Aves > Passeriformes > Corvidae > Corvus > Corvus kubaryi. Next base: position 14,496,603 of record NW_024581096.1, read on the forward strand.
TTTCTGCCTGGTTCACAATATTCCCACTGTGGGGAAATCCAGTTTGCTCAGGAGAATTTGATGGAGGGGTTGTGTGGCAGGGGATTGTTCTGGAGCAGCTCTTCCAAGCTGTTCTTGTGAAGAGCTTCTGGTACTCCTGAGCTGTGTTAATGGTAAGGAAAGCTTATAATGAAGTCAGTGTGCTCCTTGTTGGGCAGTATTAGAATGGAATAATGGTGCCCACTGCTGTTTGCAGGCTCGCCAAGCAGCCCCATGTGTGCTGTTCTTTGATGAGCTGGACTCCATTGCCAAGGCCCGAGGTGGGAATATCGGCGACGGTGGCGGTGCTGCAGATCGTGTCATCAACCAGATCCTGACTGAGATGGATGGAATGTCCACTAAGAAAAACGTCTTCATCATCGGTGCCACCAACAGGCCGGACATCATTGACCCAGCCATCCTGCGCCCCGGCCGCCTGGATCAGCTCATCTACATCCCCCTGCCTGACGAGAAGTCACGGGTTGCAATCCTTAAGGCCAATCTGAGGAAATCACCAGTTGCCAAGGTAGGATCTGTGCCCTGACCGCTTCTGGCTTGGGTTTGCTGTGTGCTGCTCGTGTTCCTCACAGGCTGTGGACAGCACAGAGGTCTGGAGGCTCATCTGTATAGTCGGGTAGAAGAGGAGGCTGGAGCTCTGAGGTTAGGTGTCAGAAAAGCTGGAAATCGGTCTGCAAGCACAGCAAGACTGTGTCAAAGTGGGGTTCTGCTCACAGTGCAGGGTCAGAAAAGCCTATTTTGGTGAGGTGGAAAAGATTCTTACAGTCTGGGAAAAAAAAAAAGTGTAGAACACACAGATGGGAAATAGGAATTGAAGAGGAATCATTGCAGTGAGTTGTTGCTGAACCCTGTCATAGGCAAGAACTGTGTCCCTTGCCTGGGAAGAGGCAATAATGAAGCTGAGAGTTAGTCAAAGAAAAGCAGACATGAAGTGAGAGCCCAAGCTTGCCTATTTAGGTGCTGCTGAGAAGGAAGGTTTCAAAGGAGGTTGCAGTAACACCCTCTCAATTGAGGGGGAAGAGAGGAGGAGGTCGGCTGTCTTGGTCTGCCTGTGCCCCATCTCTATTCCCAGTGTGATGGTGTTTTGTTTGATTCCTCATGCTGAGACCTGAGCAAGTCATATCCTAAATCTGTAAGTGCAGAGGCATTTACAGCCACTTTTTGGATTCTTGGTGGGTGTGAGGAGCATAGCCTGCTTTCATGTGTGGTTAACTTTTCCTGAAAATGAGAATCTTAACAGCTGATCTTTCCAAAATTGGCCATAGTTAAGGGAGCACCTTGATACCCTGGGATCTGACGACACCTCTCTGTCACTTGAGGATGTGAGGTATAAAGGAAAGGCCTCTCTTCTGTATTTTTCTCTAGGATGTCGACCTGGATTTCCTGGCTAAGATGACCAACGGCTTCTCAGGGGCTGACCTGACAGAAATTTGCCAGCGTGCCTGCAAACTGGCTATTCGCGAATCCATTGAGAGTGAGATCAGGCGAGAGCGTGAGAGGCAGACCAACCCTTCTGCCATGGTGAGTGGGACAATGAGCTCTCCCTACCCACATTTGTGAGGTGTGATGTGTTCCTCTGTCATCCTCGGGGATGAGTGGGCTCTTGTGCAGAGCGGGGAGCTGGAGCACTTTGTTCTCATCTTGTGGGAGGTTGAGGACCCTCCTGGGATGCCTCATGGTCAGCATTGCTCAGGAGGTGCCTGCTGCAGCCCTGACTCATGCACACCTTTCCAGCCCCCACCTTGGAGGGTGTTGGGAGCTTCCAGACCTGGAGGGAAGCTGTGAGCAGCTGTTGGGCCTGTGGAGCTTGGGCACACAGCTCACCTGGTCCCTCTGTCCCGCTGCAGGAGGTGGAGGAGGACGACCCGGTTCCCGAGATCCGCCGGGATCACTTTGAGGAGGCCATGCGCTTTGCTCGCCGCTCTGTCAGCGACAATGACATCAGGAAATATGAGATGTTTGCACAGACCCTACAGCAGAGCCGTGGCTTTGGCAGCTTCAGGTACCTTTGGGGTGTGAGGGGTGGGCAGTGTGGTTCAGCCAGGCCGGAGCACAGCACTGAGGCAGCTTTCTGCTGGGTTCTGGGCAACAAACCTCTTCTCTACTGCACATTCCCATTCAACCCAGCACGTAGAGCACCACTACACAGTGTGGCGGGTGTAGGCTGTGCTGCAGGTCGGTTGTAGCTGCTCTATTAGTGCTCCTGAAGTCCTTTTTTTCCTTTAACTCAAGTGACAGCCAGCAGCCACGAGCCCTTAGACCTTCCCTAATGCTTCATCCCATTCCTCTTTGCCCATCCTAGTTGTCACTGGGGGTTGGCGCAGAGGGAGGGGATGGTGCTGAGCTGCCAGCAGGCTTTTCAACAGCATCTCTTCTGTCCTGCACTGCTGCACGCAGGTTCCCATCAGGCAACCAGGGCGGCGCTGGTCCGAGCCAAGGCACAGGAGGTGGCAGCGGGGGCAACGTGTACAGCGAAGACAATGACGACGATCTCTATGGTTAACTCGCTGTCCTCGGTGGACCAAACTCCACATCAGGCCACGTTGTACAGGGAAAAATCCAGTGTTCAGTGGACTCTTGGCTTCTTCATTCCTCAGTCAGAACAGTGTAGCTGCACGTCAGACTTTGTACAGGGAATGTTTTCTGCAAAGACTGGTGTTCAGTTGGGAGGCAGACAATGAATTAACAAGGAGGGGAACTGACTAATTTCTGAGAAATTTCTGTTCTAGTTTATGTGGCAGAATCAGCAGCTTTAGCAAAGGGTACAACGCTAGCCTGTATTAAAAAAACAAAACCCCATAAAAAAGAATAAAAAAAAATTAATAAAAATCCCACAAAACTCTAGCCAGGCCCCGGCAGTTCCTTTGTGTGGTGATGGCACTGTCTAAACCCGTGTTTCTGGCGTGCTGTCTGAGCACTCCTTGCTCCAGTGGAGCCCATCCGTGTGTGTATTCCCCTGCTGTGGACAGGGCTGCTCTTTATGCTTAACACCTCTTAGCTCTGTTAGTGGAAGAAATGGGTTTGGCAGGGTCTCTGCCCGCCCTGGCTTGGCAGCAAGAGCCTGGCAGCAGGTAGCTGGTGTTGCTTCTCCGAGGCTGGCCATGAGCTGTCAGGTCTCCTGCTGCTGTGGCTTTGCAGCGAAGGACCTCTCCAACAATCCCCATCTCATCCAGGCATGAGGGGCGCTTGAGGTGTCTCTGGGGTTCTGGCACAGTGTGACACCACTGTGGCTGGGGAGAGAGGAGCTTCAACGCATTCCATGTGTCCCAGTGGCTTTCTGATGGTTGTCTTGGATCTCTGGTGCCAGCTGGCCTTGTGTTGTGACCCAGACTCAGTAGTTGGGTTCTGATCATGGTTTTTCTTCCTTTTCACCTGTTCTGACTCCCCACCTTGCTGCTTCGTTTTTTTTCCCTTCTGTGAGCTGAAAAATGTGCTGCTGCTGTACGTGGTTGCTTTATGTCAGGGAAGCCCTGGGTCCTAGGGAGCAGGAGCGGACAAGAGGCTGGATACGGCTGAGCCCTCAGCCTGAGGGGGGCAGTGGCTTTAGGATGCACAGAGCAGCTTTTAGGGAATGCAGGAACTGAGGGTTTCTGCAAGGAAGGTAAAATGCAGTTTGTGTGACAATGTTTCCCTGGGCCTTTGGGGCTGAGCCATGAGGGGGAGGGCAGGAGTTTTGTGGGGCTGGTCTGTGGGGTTTCTGTCCCAAAGCCTGGCATATCTTGGAGGGCTCCATCAAGCCATTTGTATTTAAGGGGAGAGGATTTAATGGCAGAAGGATGGGACTGGGCGGGAGAAGGGGCTTGTGCGGAGCCGTGGGGATAAGCACAATGAAATTGGGAACGCTGCGTTTAAATAGCGCAACCTCCTGTGGGGGAGGAGGCGGTGCAGGCCCCGGGGGCCCGGGCTGGCAGCTCACCTGCGCTGTCCTACTTGGGAGCTGTCTGCCGGCACCGCTGTCCTGTCCTCACACCACCTCTGCTGGGGAAATCGCTCCTGCCGGCTCTGGCAGGGACGCTACTGGCAGCAGGGCTGAGGCTGGGAGGGCCGGTGCTTCCCCTGCCCCACTCCAGCCCGTTTTTGGGTTAAATATCACCTCTCTGGTCTAGGATTGATTCTCCTTTCTGAGCTCTGCAGGGACACAGATACCAGAACTAAACCCAGGTGCTTTCTGCCACCCAGGAAAGGAGCTCTCCAGGACTCCCCAAAGTCTTCCACAGCTTGAACAGGGGATTCTTCCTCTCTGCAAGTGTGAGAACATCACCATCCAGCAAGTGAGGGGCAGATCCATCCTGGCATGTCTGTCTGCTGTGGAGGCTGGGGTGATGAGGCCATGGGATGGTGGGGTGCATGTCCCTGCTCCTGGCAGCCCATATATTCCCCACTGCCTCCCTAGTCGCAAATGCTAATTAAATCCAGCAGAGCGGCTGGAGAACCTCCTCCTTTCTTCCCTGCCATTTGTGGGACGTGGTTCCTGGTGGGGGTACAGCACCTACAGGATTTCCAAGAGCATCTATCCCTGCTCCAAGGCTGTGTAAACCTGCTGGGGGGGCTGAGGGTGTCCCCAAGGTCAGCACTCACAGCCCTCCCTGTGAACCTCAGCAGCCCCAGGTGAGCAGTTGGTATCAAGGCCTGCGTTTGTCCCCAGCCCTGCCCCTTTCCAGGACCCCTCCAGCAGAGACCCTGGTCACTGCCAGGGCAAGAGCCTTTCTGCAGCACCCTCCTCCCCTGCCCAGATCCTTGCTGGGGGTACTGGGCAGCTCCTGAAGATACTGAGGGGAGGAAGATGCTGCGGGCTCAGGCTTGCCCTGGCTGGTGTGGGATTAATGATGGGAAAGCTGAGGACATCCCCTTTCTTTGCCCACATGATCAGCTGCTTCCTGTACCCCCTTGGGTTTCACCTGTGGCTCCAGAGTCCCTTCACGCCCTACAGCCAGGCCCCATGGGGACCACTGGACTTGATGGGAGCCACAGTCCTGCCACACTTGATGCAGGATGGCAGACCCCTCTCAGGCCCCAGTATTGGGGTTAGAGGCTGGTCCCTGATCCAAGAGACTGGGACCCTCCTGCACCACCCCAAAACCCTCTAGGCCCAGCAGGTGCTCCTGTCAGCAGAGGGCCAGGGGTGACCGCTCTCAGCAGGTCCTCATCCTTCTCCAGGCCAGGCATGGATGTGCTGTGGGCATCCCTGCTCCACTGGCATCACTGGCCCCCAGGACGTCTCTTCCTCTTGAGCCCCCTAGCCCATGTACATCCTCTCCCCGTGGCTATCCTTATCCCAAGGGCATCCCTCCTCCATGGGCATCCCCTGCACTATGGATGTGCCCTCCCCATTGACATTTCCTGCCCCATGGGTATCACTTCCCTATGGATGTTCCTACTCCAAGGGGAAGAATGATGTTCCCCTTCTGCGGAAGTTTTAACCCAGCTGGCAAATTAGTACCTCTCAGCTGCTCATTTCCCACCCCACCTGCCACAACCCTCCATTTAATACACTGGCCATGATGTTCTATGGCATGGATAATCCTTTGGCCAGTTTGGGTCAGCTCTCCTGGCCATGCTCCCTCATGGTTTCTTGTGCACCTGCTCACTGGCAGAACACAGAACACTGAAGAGTTCCTTTGTCCCTCCAGAAATATGAATGGGTTCTGCCCTGTGTAGCTCCATGACTTTAAGGTGCCCTGTGTGGGATAGAGGATAGAAGCAGGGCCCTTCTAGTCCTGGTCATAGGATTTGCCACTCACTTCTTGTAGAAATGGATTAGGATGTCTTGTAGAATCACAGAACATCATGAGCTGGAATGGACACATCATGAACATCGAGTCCAGCTCCTGGCACTGCACAGGACACCCCAAGGGTTACACCCTGTGCCTGAGATCATTGTCCAAACACATCTTGAGCTCTCAGGCTTGGTGCTGTGACCGCTTCCCTGGGGAGCCTGTGCCAGTGCCCAACCACCCCTCTGTGTGAAAAACCTTTTCAACCTAAATCTCCCCTTCACAGAGCTTCACAGCTTCATTCTTGCCATAGGATCAGGAATACCATCAACCCTTGGACTCTGCCTGGGAAACTACCCACTGGAGACTGGGCAGTGAATATTCTGGAAGAACCCCCATTTTTGATTGTTTTCCTTCACAATTCCCATACCTGTGTCTCTATGGTCAAGGTAGGTTTTCCTTCCCACATTCTTGTCTCGTCTCCATGTTCTCGCAGGTAAAATCACCAGGTACCCCATCCCCTGCCTGTTCCCTAAAAGGATGCCTGCTGTTACCAGTCTGGGGGAATGGAGGGCTTCCGAAGGTGGAAGGCAGGAAGGAATTACAGATGTGGACGCCCCATCCCTAGGAATGTTCAAGGTCAGGCTGGATGGGGCTTTGAGCAGCCTGGTCTAGTGGACGGTGTCCCTACCCATGGCAGGGAGTTGGAATGAGATGAGCTTTAAGGTCCCTTCCAACCGAACCCATTCTATGACTGATTCTGTGAAAGAAGGGAGATGCAGAAAAATACTTCTCCCATAGTTTGACTCTCCGAGGAAAAGGGCCAAAGGTTGCAGTTATGAACAGTTCCCAACAGATGGCTCCCGAAATACAGAGGGGATGGCAGTACTGAGTGCTTGTATCAGATTTGTCTCACAAACGGAGATTCTGCTGTACCAATGGATCTGTGGGCTGAGGCCAATTGTGTGAGATTCAACCAGGACAAGTGCCAGGTCCTGCCCTTGGGTCACAACAACCTCCTGCAGCTCCAGGCTGGGACAGAGTGGCTGGAAAACTCCTAGGTGGGAAAGGACCTGCTGTTTTTCAGCGGCTGAACATGAGCTGGAGTGTGCCCAGGTGGCCAAGAAGGCCAAGGACATCCTGAATGTATCAGCAATGGTGTGGCCAGCAGGACCAGGGCAGTGACTGTCCCCCCGTACTGGGCACTGGTGAGGCCACACTCCAAGTGCTGTGTCCAGTTCTCGGCCCCCCACAGTAAGAAAGACTCTGAGGTGCTGGAGCGTGTCCAGGGAAGGGCAACTGGGCTGGGGAAGGGTCTGGAGCACAAGTCCTGTGAGGAGCAGCTGAGGGAGCTGGAGGTGTTGATCCTGGAGAAGAGGACGCTCAGTGTGGACCTGATCACTCTCTACAGTGACCTGATAGGAGGCTGTAGCCAGGCGGCGATGGGTCTCTTCTCCCAGTGAAATCCCCATAGTATTTAAAAGATGTGCATCAGAGAATCACAGAATATTTGGGTTGGAAAAGGCCTCTAAGATTATAGAGTCCAACAATTAACCCACCACTGCCAAGTCCACCACTAAACCATGTTCCTAAGCACCAGATCTGCACATCTTCGTGGAAAATTTCAGGGATGGTGTAGATGTGGCACTTAGAGACACCTGTAAGCCACTAGTGCAAAGAAAAACCCACCCAGGCCCCATGGAGGACCAATGCCACCACATGGGACACGCACCAAGCAAGGTGCTCCTGTGAGCACATGCACAGGAATTCTTCAGTGCAAACAAAACAACCGTGTGACCAGAAACTATTAAACTAATACAGCAAATGCTTATGGCAAGCCTCGTCTAACACAGTCTGCTCAGATCTCTTGTTACTCCATCCTCTGGGCCCATGTTGGGCACCAGAAAGGACTGTTGAGGTTTCACAAGTGCCATGCAGCCACTCACTCATTCTCCCCATTTTATACACTGGACATGGTGTTCTATGGCATGGATAATCCTTCGGCCAGTTTGGGTCAGCTCTCCTGGCCATGCTCCCTCCTGGCTTCTCGTGCACCTGCTCACGGGCAGACCATGGGAAACCAAACAGTCCTTGAGTAAGGGTAAGCACTGCTGAGCAACAACTGAAACATCAGCGTGTTATCAACATGATTCTCATCCTGAATCCAAATCACAGCACTGAAACAGCTACTAGGGAGAAAATTAACTATCCCAGATGAAACCACCACTTCTTCCATACCATTTACATCATGCCAGGTCCCCCACTTCCCAATACCCCATCACCTTTCCTGTCTTCTGATATCAGTCTTTTGATCCCTTCCACTGCCTGAAGCGAGCCTATAAAAAGGATGGGGAGAGGTTTTTGACAAGGGCATGTAGTGACAGGACAAAGAGTAATGGCTTAAAACTGAAAGAGGGGGGATTTAGATTGGATATCAGAAAGAAATTCTTTACTGTCAGGGTGTGAAGCACTGGCATAGGTTGCCCAGAAAATTTGTGCATACCCCATCACTGGCAGTGGTCAAGGCCAGGCTGGATGGCACTTTGAGCAACCTGGTTGAGTGGAAGGTGTCCCTGCCCATGGCAGAGGGGTAGAATGAGATGAGGTTTAAGGTCCCTTCCAACCCAAATCATTCTTTGATTCTGTGGTGACACCATTCCCCCTGTCTATGGACCACCCTCCCTACAAAGTCCCTTGAGGCTGTTTAGTCTGTGATTTGGGCTTCATCTGTCCTAAGAGTCTTTTGGGGCAGGAATGATGGTGTGTGGTGGTGTCACATGTAGAAACCAGTTCTGATTCCATCACTGCTGGGCTTGGCTGGTTTCATCAAAGCTCATCCTTCATTAACATGGCAGTCAAAGGAGAGTTGGGTCCATATCCCCAGATTTGGAGAGGTGAGGTGCCCAGTGAGGGTGATGGGCATATAGTGGCCATGGAAACTATATGCAGTGTTATGCAGCAATTAACACCATACAGTTTAATTCATTGACTATTCTCACCCAAAATCAAATCCTCTTGAGCCACACACCGGACTTGAGAGACAGGCACAAGGCCCGTGGGTTTTGCTCTCATCTCCTGTCCCTGTGCATTGCTCCTGATGGGAGCATTGTGCAAACATTCCCTGGCATCAGCAGGACTTTCCATGGGTGCCAGTAATGCCTCTGGCTCTCACCGTGCCCCAGTGTCCTTCTGAGATGGGCACTGCTCTTCCCAGCCTCCCCCTGCAGCCCTTCACTGACCATCCCACTGCCCATGTTAGTCACGTCCCAGAGCCCTGAGGGGACAGAGCCCCTCACCAGCACCCTCTACTCCCAGTCCTTGGCAATGTGGTCAGCACAACTGAGGCCATGCATGAGGGGAGCAGCCATTCAGGACCAAGCATGTCATGTATTCATTCCCATCCCCTCATTATCAGGCCCTGAAGGGACCAGAACAAATACATTTCCCTCTCCCTGCCAGCCACAAGGGCACCTGGCCAGGCTGGTGGTGGCAATGACCCTGGCACAGAGCCCTCTGCCCGCTGTCTACTGGAGCCCAGCCTGACACCTCCCATCACAACACACCCCAAGGAAGTGTATTTTTCAAAATACTTGTTTATTTCTCTCAATACTGACATTACAAAAAAAAAAAAAAAAAAAAAAAAAAAAAAAGAAAATTACAAAAAACCCCACTATAAAACATTCAGATCTCGTTGAAACCGAGAAAAACAAATCAGCTTGCGTCTGCGCGCTGGCGTGTCTTCTCGCTCACGGCGTCCACCACATTTCTCCACACTGAACTCCACAGGGACCAGTGGAGGGAACCAGTGGCCTCCCCTCGCTGGCCAAAGCGGGCGATTGATTCAGCAGCACCTCACAGGTCTCCTCGCCCCACAGGGTAACACTGCACAGCTGTACCCCCAGCCCCACAGACACCCCCCACACAGCCCCTGCCCCCAGGGACCCCCCACTTCAATTCAGTGAATTCTCTTTTTTTTTCTTTAAGAAATTAAAAAAAAAAAAAAAAAAAAGGATTCCTGGAGTGGGGGGGAATATTTTGGCAGGGGTTTTCTTGGTGGTGCTGTGGTCAAAAAAGAGCTGTACAAAGCCAGGTCGAACGCGCCTCCTGCTCCATAGCAGCCCTTTCCTGGGAAAAAAAACTGGCCTGAGGCAGAGTGGGCCGAGAAAGGTAAGAAATATAAAAATTCTCCTGATGGAAATCCAAATGTTTTAAAAAAATACAGTATTTGAAAATGGAGCCACTAAACAGACTGCCTCATGCACCTCCCAGCTCCGCCCTGATGTCCAGAAACACCTCCTGAATGAATTGTCCCTGTAGAAAAATATATACACACGCCTCTCTCTTCTTATTAGAATCCCTAATTTGACCTGAAACACTAATGAAACCCACAGCTCTGCTCACGCTTGGCTCTGCTTTTGCACCCAGATTAGTGCTACACGCACACACAACCCCACTCCAAGGGTTTGCTGTTCGTGTGGCTGAATCATCCCCCTTTCAAAAAAAGCCTGGGTGCGTCAGGCCAGTATCCCCAATACAGGCAGAGAAAAACCCTTACGAAGTTTATCTAATAAGCTCTATATATATGTATTTAAAAAATAAAAGCAGCAATGCAAACTCAACACATCTGAAAAAAGAAAGCTCCACCCTGGGCTTTCCCCCCTCCTCCTGCTGGCTGGGGCCCTGTGGGCAGCAGGTGCAGGCAAGTGCTGCCCACGGGCACTGGGGACATCCCCAGGCAGGGGCAGGAGGCTGGATGGACCATCCCCACGTGCTCCGTTGTTTGGCACAGCCGAGGCTCGGTGTAGGCTTGGCACAGCAGAGAGGACCACGGTTGGACTTGGTACCATGGCCCCAGGTGAGAAATTGTCCGGCTACTGGGGGGGCCACCGCAGGCAGGAGTGATTGGCACCGCGGTTCAGCCGGGACCCCAAACAGCAGCAAGTATCAAAGAGGGGAAGAGAAAAACCAGCAGCGGGGATGCCAGATCCTGCGGAGTCCTATTTACACTGCGCCGGACCCCGACAAGTCCAGCTTCTTGTGGGAAGAGTGGCCTGAAAAGCAGGTGACATAAAAAACCCACAACACGACGCACCTCCCCGGGCAAAGGGCCCACGGCTCCCGCTCACGCGAGGCAGAAAAGATGGACCTCTGGGGAGAAAGAAAAGGTGTGGCAGCTGGGAGAGCTGTGGCAGACAGGAGTCTCCCCATTGTTGGAGTAAAAAACCGGCCAAGAAGGATGGATAGGGGGTGGGTCGGGTGGGTTTTTTGAGGGAGAAAAGTAGTGTGAGGGGTTGGATTTTTTTTTTTTTTTGCATTTAAAAGTGCTGTGGCACCTTGGCTCTGTGTGGGCCAGGTGCTGCGGCACATGCGTTTGGAGTATTGCTGCTTTGGAGGAGAGTCCCTGGGCTCTAGGAGCATGGGAGGTGCTGCTTAAGGATCTGTCTCGTCTGGGGAGCTATTCTGTCCGGGAAGCGGATTTTGAACTCCACGATCAAGTCTCCTCGCTGGCTGGGGGCCTTGGGGAAGGGCAGCCCCTCCCCACGTAGTCTCTTCACTGTCCCCGGCTTGATGATGTCGTTGCAGGGAAGTGGGATCACCCGTCCATCGATGGTGGGAATGTTCACGGTGCAGCCGCACAAGGCCTGAGGGAGGAGGAGGAGAGAGGCCATCAGATGGGGTGACACCCCAAAGCATCCCAACAACCACATCCTGTCTCCCCACTGGCTGCTCCCTGGGTTGAACCGCCCAGCTCCCTTTGGATGCTGCCCAAGAGCATTGGGTGATGCTCACCAGTGCAAGCACAGCTCGCTGCTGGTGCCAGCCTGGTCCAACCACCATGAACTGGGCTGCAGGAGATGTGCAGGAGAGGGGTGCCCCAGGAGAGGGGTGCCCCAGGAGACAGGTGCCCCAGCCCTCATGGGGGGAAGGACTCTCCTTCCTACCTCCTGGGCTGCCCAGAAGGCACCACCAGCAAGCACCCAGCCACCCACAGCAACAGCACAGGCTAAATTTAGCCCCTTTCCAGCCTCGTTGCCCAGCCTCAGGCAGCCGAAAACCCAGCTGAGATCATGGGATGCCGCCACAGCCCATCAGCTGTCACCCTCCAGAGCACGGCAGCTCTGCCCGGTGCTGGGGTTATCTATAGCACAGCCCATGTCCCATGTCCCAGCCCTGTCACCGACAGCCCCCACAAGACGATGCCAGCATGGGACAATGCTGTGGCTGTGGCACTGAGCTTCCCTGGGAGCTGGGGCGCTGGAGGGGCTGGTTCCTGTCTCCCATCCCACTGCACAGCCAGGAGCCGGTGTGGGGGTGCCACCCTGCTGTACCCCAGCCCCTGGCAGCAGCCGCACACTGGCCTGCATTGGCGAGCCACGTGACACGGGAATGCAGCAAGAAAATCCTTGTGTCCTTAAATAACTCAGACAGCTCTGTCGTACATGTGGGCAGGATCGTCTCCAGGCTTTCGGCAAGGGCTGAGCAAGAGGACTGCAGAACGATGCTTCTGGAAGGGAGCAGGGGGTGGGGGGTTGCTGAGCTACAGCCTCGAGCTTCCATGTGGGGGCTGGCACAGGTCTGAACTGGGTCCTGGGGGTCCCAGCCCTCCCAAGGCACCTTGCAAGGAGAGTGGAGGAAGATGCAATTGCTGTTTCTGGGGTAGGTGGGGGAATGTTCTGCATTCCCCTCCCCAGAAAAAGCCTCCAGAGTCAGAGCAGGAACAGGCACCAGGAGAAACATCTCATGCTGGTCACTGGCTCTGAGATGATGGATGGGGCTTCTGCAGCTGAACCAAGGCTTTGAACCAGAGGGTTTGCAGTGGGATCTGTGCCAGAGCTGGTTGGGGGTCTCTGGTGAGTGGAGAACAAGGGAGAAGGTCCTGTCTCCTTGCATGGCTCATCTGCACAGGTCTCCTCCTGGAGAGCGTGTCCTCCAGGGATGAAGTCTTTAGCCTGCTGGAGGATGCCATCATCAGCTCTGTGTGAGCAGCAGGTGCTTGGCTGATCTCCAGCAGGTTGGGGGGTAAACAAAGGACAATCTTCCCACATCAAGGAGTTTCTGCTGTGCACTCAGGCAAGGATGCCAAAGCCCTCCTGCTCACTGGTGCCCAGTGCTGTGTGCCATGGCTGCATGTGCCCATGTGTCCCAAGAAAAGGACACCTCCAGCCACAAAATGGAAAGGAGCACAAGAACTCCCTATGGGAACACGTGGATGGGGAAAGCAGACAGAGATGTGAGCAGAAGCGGGCGGTAACAGTGAAGGCAGACAGGATCTTAATGTTTCCTTCCCAGAGCCAAGACGCAAGAATCCGAGGCAATCGCTCCCCCGCCGTATGTCCCTGTTTTTCATTCTTCTTGCTCAACTTTGCTGGCATTTGGGAAAACGGTTGCTGAAGTAACACCAGTAACTGCAGGAGCTACCCCGCATCCTAGAAAGAGGCTTGCTTCATCTCTGGGGATGAAATCACCCTGGGTTTGAGTGCTGTGCTGTGTGAGAAGAGCTTTATCTAGGTCAGCGTTGGGTCCACCTCCGCTCGCAGCGGAGCCACCAGGGAGGATGTCGGCATCGGCTGTGTCCCAGCCGGGATGAGCTGAGCTGCAGGTGCTTCGAGGAAGGTAATGCTGGGTAAAGGATGCAAAGCAGGATGGTGCTGAGGGCAGGCATTAGGCAGCAGCCAGGCGGGCACAACGCCCTGCCGGCAGCACTGCCTCCCAGCAGAGGCAGCTGCTGGCGGAGCCCTGAGCCTCCTCCCTCCTGCAGCTCCCCACTGTGGCACACGCCTCTGATTTTAAGAAGGAAGACAACAAATCCCAGGAAAAGCACTCATACATCTTTGATTCTGCAGCAGACAGGTGGCAAAAAGCCTGCACTGCCCTGGCCAGGCACCAAACAGGGCTGGGACTTGAGGGCTGGGAGGGCCCTCCAGCACAGCTGAGAGTGGGGCGAATCACCCATCACATGCCAGCTTTCCTGATGGCACTATGTTCTCTCATGGCAGTGACATGAGAGAACTAACTCAGGCTAGAAAAGGCAGCCTTGCAAGGAGGAAGGTGCAAGGAGAGCACCCAGAGGCTGAGGAGACGGAGAAGTTGTGCTCTGTCACATATTGAGGTGGTAGCATACAGAATTGGAGAGCTCCCAGCATCTGATCGTGCTCCAGAGCACTTAAGGAACTTCTTTTCCTGGAAGACAAATGCAGCAGAGCATCACACTGCACTGGCAAGCAGCAGGCTGGGGATGACAGCCAGACCAGCAGCTCCATGAGGACGCCCAGCATGTTGGGTTTGTGGTGGGGGAGGTCAGAGACCAGAAATTCCAGCTGAAAGAGATGAGGAATTTGCCTGGACCAGCAATTTTCTGCTTTGTGACTGCATTGTGCAAACCCACTGCCAGCTTGCAGGCCTTGCTCATGGAGCTCACAGGTGTCCAACACTTCTGGTGCAACAGTAAGTGGAGCTGGAGCAAGTTTCTCTGGTTGCTGCTCAAAGGTCAACTCCAGGCACGAGTCCCTCCAGCCTGAGCAGTGCACAAACTTGGGCTAACATGGTCTGGGCATCAGCACAGTCAGCACAGGGTTAACTTTACTGATAAGAGGAATGAACAGAAGGAAATATCTGAGATATGGCATGCACAGCTCCATAAATAAGGCAGTCTCTCCTAAGTATTTCTGGATCAGCCAGGAGAACCAGCTATTGCAGGAATAAACCTCTGCACTTTGCACTGTGAGGGAAACTCTACTCCTGAGTCTGCAGGTTAAGTGGAGCTGAGCTTCCTTCAGGAGTGCCTAGCTCTGCCTGGCCCACAGGCTTTTTGCCACCAGTGGCACAGCCCGAGCTGGGATGCAGAGCCATTGCAGAACTCTCCTGACTCGCCGGCACACTTCACAAGATCACGTTTCCCTGCCTCAGGTCTGGCCCATTGAGCTTATTTCTATTAAACGCATTTGAGAACATAAATCTGCCTTCAGGAAGGAAAAAAAAATCAGCTCATTAAGAAGACAGACAGCGTCTACCGTCTGAAAGGAACAGCAAATGGCAGCTGCCAAAAGCGTCAACGTTAAATGCAGCTGCCAGCTGGGATTTATTAAAAGGTAGTTTTACAGCAGTGGTGGCGAACAGCACATCTTGTACTGAGGTAATCTCCCCTTTCCTCTCCCACCTTCGTGCAGATTGCTGGATGATCTGATGCATCCAGCCCTGCCGTGACCTCCAGGACTGGCAGCCCGGAAGTGTCGAGTTTTACTCATTGCCTGGGTATTTACTTTGTTTGGTTCTTTATCTCAGAATCAAGGAAAACAGCTAAAGCACTGCTCAGGGAGGGCGAAGGATCACTTTCCTCCACGTGATCCCACTCTCTGCCTACAGGGAGAGGCACCTGGTGCAACCCCAGGCAGTAACTATGCCACAGCAGGCTCAGGTACAGGAAAAGCAGGAATCAGATGGATGCCAGCCAACCCAGGTTTTCCCTTGTTCCTACAGAGGATGTTCCACATGTGAATACCCTACGCTAAAATGGAAAAACAAGACATATGGAGAAGGGAGAAAATTAATAAATACCACCTGTATTGGCACAAGAAGTGAGGTGTCTTTAGCAGGGACTGCAGCGTCCGTGTCCCACATCCAGCGCTGAGGTCAAGAACCTCCAAAACCAAGACCAAGTTGGCTTCTGCAGTTCCTTTCTTGCGACCTACCTGGTCCTTCCTATCCAGAGTTGCCCCAAATGTCATGAACCAGTGCCACCTCCCATCCCACGGGATTTAGCAGCCGTACCCACCTCTTTAAGACTGATGTTTGCCGTGTAGATCACATTCGTCCCGTCCCTCTTGAAGTGCGAATGAGGCTTGTCCTTGAGGATGAAGACAATGTCTGCAGGGATGTTGTCCGGAGTGGCATCCCCTTCTTTGGGGAATGTGATTTTGGTTCCCTCCTTCCAACCCCGCTTGATGACAATGTTTAGGATCTTGTCCTCAGTCCGCATGGTCCGGCCATCAGCATTGAGCCTTCTGCGAGTGATCTTCATCCTCTTGGTGGATCCGTGGTAGATCTCTTCCAGGGACACCTTGAGCTCATGGATGACAGGTGGGTCTTGGACCTTCCTCCGCGTGTGCAGGGACTCCTGGTGCCGCCGGTGAACCCCATTAATGCCATTGAAGCCAAACCGGCCAAAGGCACTGAAAGGGTCATCGTCGTCATCCATATCCATGTCTTCCTGGTCAAAGCCATTGAACATCCGGGAGCGACTGCTGGCGAAGAAGATGTCGAAAGGGTTGGAGCCTCCGAAGAAGGACGCAAAGGTGGCATGGGGGTCTCCATGGAAAGTGTAGTGGAAGGTGCTCCCTGAGCCACCTGAAGAGCCACCTCCAGTTTTGAGGCCTGGAAGAGAAGGGGGAAGAGGAGACATGAATGCTCCCTGTGGGGGAATGCTCTGCTGGGACTGCACTGCCCAAGTGGGAGAATGACCTCTGCCACCTCCAGGCAGTTCTTCCACCCTCTCCTTTGGTGTGCAGATCACCACCTCCAGCCCAACCACTGTGAAGGCACCATCTCCACCCATGACACACAGTCCTACCCCTACACCCTGCAAGCTCCGAATTCATTCAGGTTTTGTTCCCTCTATCCCTACTGAAGGACTTCTTTGGTTCTCTCCACCCAATTCACCTAATTTTAATTTAAAACATATCCTGATCAGCCCATCTCCATTTTTCCCCATGAGCAGGCTCCTTCCTGTCCCAATTTCCTTGTCTCTGAGACTGGACATTAGGAAAAATTTCTTCACAGAAAAGTTGGTCAGGCATTGGAACAGGCTGCCCAGCAAAGTGATGGAGTCACCATCCTTGGAAATATTCAAAAGTTGTGTGGATGTGGCACTTAGGGACATGGGTTTGTGGTGAACATGGCAGTGCATCATTAAATGATCCTACAGATCTTTTCCACCCTCAATGATTCTATAGGCAGGTGGAAGTGAGCAGACCTCCAGGTCAGCATGCAGCTCCCTGCATATTGGCTGTAAAATGCCAGGTAAGCTCCGGGTTTGGATCATCTGGCAACCCTTCCCATGGGAAACTCTGCTGCCAGGTCCCAGGCTGAGCCTTACATCACTGCAACTCCTCCCAGGTCCCAAGGAGTCAAGGCACATGACAAGTGCCCCCCAAAGAGGTCACACATGCTTTGCAAGGCTATTTTTGACCAGGAGGGTTGGGAAGGGTTAAGCCAAGCCTAGCTCAGGGACTATTTTCAGGGCACACCAGTGACAGTGAAGGACTGTTTCTGACAGGCTGTCCTTTGTCCCAGTCCCCCACGCCCCTTCCAAGCAGGACAAGTTTGGGGGTCTCTTCTGAGTGCTGAAGTCAGTATTCTGAGTGGGTTGAAGGGGCTTTTGTGCTTCACCTTGCCTACACAGAATGTGGGACCCAGAAGCTCCTCAAAATGCTGACCTCCGTTGCTGAAACAAACGGGAAACAAAAGGTGTGTGTGGGGGGGGTCATGGACCATGAGAGATTCAACTCTGATGGGGCATGGGGGAAGATGGTCTTTAACTTGATGGGGCAGCAAGGGGGACACTCTTACCCTCTTCCTTAATTCACTCTTATTTTAGATGCCTGCAGGCTATGGGGATTTTGCCAAATCCCCAGTGAGCCCCATTCCTAATAGACTGTACAGCCAGGAGGTTTCACCTTTAATCCCATGACGCCAGCCTGAGCGAGGTCCGATTTCATTGAGGCCTCCCGGGAAAAGCTGGTTTCCCACTTGAGACAGTCTCTTCTCATTTTACAGGGCGGCAAATCACTGTGCCTGGTGCATCCATCATAGCCCTGACATAACTAACGGGTCAACAATTAACCCACTGCTGCTTAATCCTGCCGGTGGCTTGTGAGGGGATGCACCTGCCTGAGAGAGGAGCTGCCTCTTCCACCCAGCAGCCTGCTCCTGCCAGACCTCCTGCTCTTTTAAGCACCCAAGTCCTGGGCTGATTAATGCAGATGTTATTCAGCACTCTCCTCGAATGGGGTTGCGCTCTTCCATCTTCGACTAATAAGGCCGCCTTCGTTGGAGCGGCTCTCCTCCTCCTCCTCCTCCTCCGTGCCAACCACCAGACAACAGCAGCCGCTTGGTTTCAAAACAAGGGCCTATTACTTAAATTGGGAAAAGCTTTGAATCCTGTAGGTCAGCCTGTACCAGGGAGGACAATGGGACCAGTGCCCAAGTGCAGGGGGAATGTGGGCAGAGCAGTGAGTCTCTGCTGTGTTATTTAGGTCATTTAAAGAGCTGCTAACGAACTACCCCAGGTATGACCCAGGAGGTGAGCTCCTTTCACTTCCATTTCTCAGCTGGTGCCTGGAGTTTTGGGGCAGAGAGCAGGGAGAGCCCAGCCACCCCAGGAAGCAAGGTGACAAATTGCTGGAAAAGTGAAGCTGCCTGGGGAGGAGCAGGATAAGAGGTGATTTCTGACACCTGTGGAGCATTCACTCTCTCTGATTCTTTGGAAACCATTCCCATTTCAGGAATAGGCATGAAACACTGAACCACCTCTTTGTGAAAACCCTCCCTTCACCTCTAAAACCGATTTGGACTCCACATCCCTGCCTCCCAGTGGGCAGTGCTTATCCCCTTACCTTCCTCTCCGTACTGGTCGTATACAGCTCGTTTCTTGGGGTCACTCAGGACATCATAAGCCTCTGCAATCTCCTTGAACTTCTCCTCAGCGCTGGGGTCTTTATTCTTATCGGGGTGATATTTCAGGGCCATTTTCCGATAAGCCTTCTTGATTTCATCTTCATTGGCGCCACTCTGGATGCCCAAAATCTTGTAATAGTCCTTCCCCATGACGGCAACGCTGCCGGGAGCCGAATACTTATTCCTGAAAGGAGAAAGACAGCTCTTCGTAAGGTGAATATCACACTGGAGCAGTTGGGGACGGGACCAGCACACACTTATCACGGAGCCGATGCTCCCTGCGTCCCAAGGGCCAGCAGCACCAGAGCTGGCTCAAGTCCACGCTTCCCAACAGAGGTCAGAGCCCTGGTGCCAGAATGTGTCCCAGCTCTGGTTTTACCCCGCTAAGCCCCACGGCAGGGATGGACAGACTCATCTCTGAGGCTGACAGGGAGAGAGAGCCCAAGTCGGGGCACGGCGCTATTATAGGGGCCACGCCACTGCTAACGTCAGGCCAGGACCACGTCCCTGTCTGTCCCCCCCTGCCTGAGTCAGGAGGGCTGAGCTATGTCCAAATGTAGCTGCCTGCCTGTGTCCACCCCCTTACCTTGTTCTCTCCCAGCTGGGGACCTGAGACCCAAGTCAGGGTGATGACAGCAGGTTTTGGAGGCTGAAAGCAGTGGCAGGGACCACGCTGTGCCTTCACCTTAAAGGAACTTCAAACATTTTGTTCCTGAAAGCAATTGGCATTCAGCTGATAAGCGCCTCCGGCTGTCAGAGCCATAATTTGTATTTAGCGGAGAGAGAACGGAGCCGTTAGACAGAAACATCTTGTGATGGTGGGAGGGCTTTTTTCTTTTTTTGTTTAAAAAAAACCCAACACTTTCTAGCCTGACTTGCACTCCCTGAGAGCCTCCAACTGGATCTTGCAGTAAGCCAGGAACTCAGGGCTCACTCGCTCCATCGTGCGGGGGCCGAGGCCATGCCCATGCCTATACTAAGGCATGGAAAACCCGGTGGCTGTAATTCATCCCCCAGTCACCGCTGGAGTTGCAGCCACCCAGGGAGCAGCCAGGAGAGATGGCAGGGCTGCTCCTCCAGGAAAAAGCTAACAAGTCCCACGCTTCTCCACAGATGTTTCCCAGTGCTCCTCGACTTTTGGCTATCTGACAGCAAACACTTGATACCCTGAACCTCAGGGTCCTGCCTGGCCCCTCTCACACTCAGTGCTGACCCTGCTCCCCAGGTGCTGCCCCAGAAGACCTGCACTCCCACTACTCATATCGTGCTCCCTGTTACAGTCCAGGTTTCACCCCATCCTTGCTCCAAATACACCTGAGCCACCTCAACTCACTGTGCCCCTCCAGCAGATGGATTTTGGCATAGGGTGTGAGCCTTGGCCCTTTTTTTCACCATCATACAAGCTACCACATGTTCTCCCCATCCTTATTCTATCCATGACCTCCCACTGGAAGTCACAGAGGGACCCCCCAACCACCACAGGTCAACCAAGGGTGGCTATGCTCCACTAGGATCCTTGACTGGGTGCTACACTGAGCCCCTGGCAGCCACATCAAGCATCCAGCACTTGCCTTGGGCCATGCCTTGGGCAATGACCACCTACAGGGGCTTGGAAATCGGCCCCACATTTGGCCACCTCCTTCCAAACCACCAACTTCTGCTCTTTTTTTGCTCCAGCCATGAAGCAGGTGCTTTGCTGTAGATGGGGAGGGGGGCTAAGGTACCCCTGAAGGACCCAGTGAGGGGAGATACGGGCATCTGCAAACACTGTACAGCAGCTCAGGGGGCACAAAATAGGTGGGAGGAGGTCCCTGGGGGCATAAAGAGCATCTGACAGCATCTCCTGTGGCAGCTCCCAGATGCCAGCACATTTCTATACCAGCTCCTACATGCAGAGATGCCAGCAGCACCCAGCCCACGCAGGTGCTGGGGGATGCTCTGCCCCCAGCCCACACCCACCTCCCCATTTACCCTCCCTAAGTGGCGGGGGGCTGCAGGAGACCCTGGGGCGAGCAACAGGCAGGAGAGCCAAGAGCTAGCCTGTCCATTCTCCCCACCAAGGGTCAACCCAACACCCTGCTTCCCCACAGCTACCCCCAGTGGAGGGCAGGGGCTCCCTGAGACCAGTACTGGGACCAGGATTTGGCCCTGTCTGGAGGTTGCCAATCTTCCCACAGCGAGAACAAACCAAGCTGTGCTACAGACTACCCCATCACACCCTAGCTCTAGCAACATAGAGGTGACAAACCTTTAACTGTCGCTGCCCAGGAACCACAGTATCTGGCTCCGACCCCACGCAGCCCAACCTGACAGCACCACTTGGACCCCCTCACCTGGCCAAAACCCCGCAGCGCTTCCCATGAAAACACATCCCGTCCTGGCAAAATGCTGCCCCCACCCACAAGATCTCTGGTCTTGCCCAGCGAGAGATCTTTGGCCAGGGTGGGGACGCCTGATGAGGATCTCTGACCTGACCGGGGACCCCTTCGGCTGGCTGGGAGCCGAGGAGAGGGGGGAATTTCTATACCGAAATGCATCCCGGTGCCGCGGTTTACCGTGCCAGAGAGGACCAGGTGCCGGCGGGTGACCCGGTGGGTTAAGGCACACTCCGGAGGCTCAGCTCACATGCACAATGGTGGTAAAACACGACTCTGTCCCCGCAGAGCCTCCCTCCTTCCCTCCCACCTCTCTGGGATCAGCTGCGCCTTGCCACCGATCCTCTCCCCCTTCTGCTCAGTCATCCTCTCCTGCCTTCCCATTTAACCCCCTCGGGAGCGGTGGGGGGTTTCAGGCAGGCAAAGGCATTTCTGCATTGCCCTTGCAAACTGGATGCCTCCAGATAAGCCACGGCCACCCTGCCTTGGAGAAAACCACAGGCATTCCCATGCCCCGCCGACCCAGCCCAGCCTCCATCCTCCTCTTGCAACCACACCAAAAGAGAAAAAAAAAATTAAATAAAGAATAAATCTTTGTTCCGGCCCCGCACATGACATCAGCCCGAGCAACTGCTGGGCGAACGCGCCAGCTGAATAGCGATCGTTTGACATAATCCCTCCGCTCGGCAGTCATCTAAGGGAACAAACCCACCCTGGCAACGGCACAAGGTTTTTTTTTGTTCCATCTCAGGGTGCACGTCACCGCGGGATGCCAGAGACAGGCACTGATGGTTTAATGAGGACACAAGGTCGAGAGGCAGAAACCCACTTACCGAAACTTTACGAACACATTCATAGTCCAAGCTGTCATTTTTAAAGGCTCTAGTTTTATTTTAAACATCGCGGCTGTCTGCAGGCGGCGGCAGGTGCTGTGTGCCCGGCCGGGAGGCACTGGAGGGCGGGAGGAGGGTGGCGGAGTGAAAGGTGCCGGCTCGTGCCGGGGATGCCGCCGCCGCCAAGGGATGCTCTGCTGGCGAGTCCCCTCCTCCACCTCCTCCGGCACACCCAAAGGGCTGCTCCTCGCCAGCCCGGCAGCCGTGGTTGCCTCTGACCTCGCTCCCAGGCTGGGTCCGAAAGGGCTCCTCCAGTCAACGCGGTGCTGCTGGGGAGCTGTCGTCCTTTGTGTGCTTCCCAGCCGCGCACGGAGAGACCCTTCAATGGAGTCACTTGCCGTGCTGTAATTTTCCTTTTAATTGGTTTCTCGACGCTTTCTCGTTAAACTGACAGATTAAGACACTTCTGCTTAATCCGTCAGCTCTGGCATTCCTCTTCCCCGCTGCCGCAAGGCACCCAGCCGCCCGGTACCGTCACGTCCCCCACGCAGCCCCCGCCGAGGAGCGCAGGGAGCGCAGCCAGGAGCCCCCCGGTGTCCCCAGAAACGACTCTGCTGACGCCCAGGGCTGAGCACCCGCCAGGCGAATCGGGTAGGGAGAAAAGTAGGGCGGCGTTGATATGGAAAAAAGTCACGTTAACCAATGTGCACCTCCCCAGCTTTTCCCGTTCGGATGCATGGGGGTCCCTGTATCCCCCTCACCAGGCGCCGGCACCGGTCCCCCGGCAGAAGGGATCTGAGTGCCGCACTCCCGCCCGGCATCCGGCGCTCCCCGTGGCGGCAGGGCAGCGGGACGGGGACGGTGCGTCCCCCGAGCCCACGGCGCAAAACCTACTTCTGAGAAGTCACCTTCAGGCGCGCCAAGGAAAGCCAATGCCACCGCGTTCCCCCGTCTGTCACCATCACTTGCGGGCCACAGAGAGCATCCTCTCCGGACGCCCTACACCGAAATTGGGCAGCCGTACTGGGAACATCACCAGGCAGCTCCTGCATCCCACCCGCGGCAAGCAAAACGCCGGGCGGGCGACAGCCCCTATCCTGCTGCGGCCCCAGGGGCTGGGGTCCCGCCGAGCTCCGAGCCGGGTGGGTTCGGCGAGGCGCGGGTGCCGAGGCAGTGCATACCTCTCGGCGCGGCTCCAGAAGAGCAGGATGGCCGGCATGGCAGCGTATCCCGGGTTTAGTCAGGGAGTTGGTGGGGATCTTGTCGCGCCGGGGCAGGCAGAGCCACCCGTGCCCGTGCTGGATGGCAGGCGCAGGCAACCAGGCAGCAATGTCATGACTACCCGCAATGAATCATCCCCTCCCCGAGCCCCCACACGCACCGCCCGCCTCCCCCTCCCCACCGACAGCCCCACTGGGGTGCCGGCACCTGCGTGGGGATGGGGTTAACCCTCCCCTCGCTGCCTCTTGCCAGCACAGCCCCCGCTGCCAGCCCCGCTGGCGGCCGCCTCCTGCGTGGGCACGGATCAGGACCCCCGCTCAGAATCTCCCCAGAGAGGGTCCCCCATTTCCATACCCACAAAGTGCTGCTGGGGATGGTGTCAAATACCACTTGCTATCACCCCTGACAGGGTCCCCCATTTCCAGACCTATCTGGTGCTGGCTCCTGGGTGGAGATGGGGTCAAGCCCCTCACAGAGTCTCCCCAGGTAGGTTCCCCTCTTTTCAGCCACACTCACAGCTGCTCACAGTTGTGTGGAGATAGGGTCAAGCCCCTCCATGCTGCCTCCCCGCGTAGGGTGCCCTATTTCCAGACTTAGTAGGATGCTCACAATGCCATGGGGATGGGGTTAAACCCCCTCATTGCACAGATCGACACCCCGTGCCCCCTGCCCAGCCCCATTGCGGGGCTAAGAACTTCATGGGGATGGGATTTATCCCCCTCCCAAGTCCACAGGCACTATCATTTTTAGGGGCTGTCACCCACATGGGGGTTCACCCACACGTTGTGCCCCAGTACACAGACCCACGGGGTCCAGGGGTGACCCCCTGCCATGATCAAGCCCCACTGGGACCCACTGTCTGCCCCAAGAGGAAAGCAGATTAACCCTTCCCTCCTGGCCAGCCCTCCCAGGAGACACTGTCACCTCAACTGGGGACAGGGGTTAACCCCTTCCATGCTGGTCCCTCTAAACCTGTTACTGTTACCTGGGTGGGAGGTTACCAACTTTCTCACCAGCCAGTTCAGCCCCACTGGGATACATAGGTACCCCCAGTATGGTGGTGGAGGAGTGTTGACCCCTTCTTGGCCAGACCACATAGCTCAAACAGGGCACATTATTCCCTCCAAAGCGAAACAGGAGAGAGGGGTTAACCCTAACCTCACCACCCTCTCCAGCCCCACAGAGCTGTATTGTAGCCCCATGGCAAGGGTATTAATCTCTCTCTCCCAGCCTCACTTGGACGCACTATCCCCGTTATGGAGCAGAGGGGATTAACCCCTTCCTGCCACCCCCTTCAGACCCACAGGGACATGTGGTCACCAAGTAGGGCAGCCCAGTTAACCCTGACCCACAGCCCCACCAAGAAACCCTGACATCCCACAGGGGCCAGAGATGCCAACCCCTTCCTCCCCCACCTTCAGCCCCATAGAGAGGTCATGTCATCCCATGGTGACAGGACAGAGTGGTTGGCTTCTGTTCCCCAACCATGAAGGGGAAAAGGGGCTAAGCTCCCAGACCCACAGCAAAACCCTGTCACCCCTTGGGGCAGAGAGGCCAATCCTGCCAGCCCCCGAGGACACCCTATTACTTCATAAAGCAGAGGTTTAAGCCCCCACATCAGGACAGACTGTCACCCCATGGGTGCAGCGGGGCGAGCATTCCTTCCCAGTCCTACAGGCATATGCTGTCACCCCATGGGCAGAGGGGCCAATCGCCTCCAGCCCCATAGTGACACCCGGTCACCCCTTCAGGCAGAGGGACTGTCCACCTCAGCCCCATAATGACACCCTGTCAGCCCTGGGAAAGAGGGACTGATCCTCCCCAGCCCCACAGTGACATTCTATCACCCCACAGGGCAGGGGGACTGACGAATCACCCCAACTTCATGGCAGCAACTTGTCAACCCACAGCGCAGAGAAATGACGCCGCCGTCCCATGGCAACACCCTGTCACCCTATGGGCAGGGGTACTGACCCCACGGTGACACCTTGTTACCCCCGAGACAGGGGCACTGCCGCCCCCGCCCCACAGTGACACTTTGTCACGCCCCGGGGCCAGCCCCCGGCGTGAGGGGGACTGACCCCCGCCCAGCCCCACGGCAACACCTTGACACGGCGCAGAGAGTGACGCCCCACCCCACAGTGACACCCCGTCACCCCCCGGTGCGGGGTGACACGACCCCCCCATCCCCACGGCGAACCGCCTCGCTCCATGGGGCGGGGGGACTAATTCCCCCCAGCCCCACGACAACAACTTGTCACCCCACGGCAGTCCCACAGTGACACCCTATCACCCCACTCGGCAGGGGGACTGTCTCCCCTCGCCACGGTGTCCCGCCGCGGTGGCGCAGGCGGGGCCGGGGTGCGGGGATCGGTGTGGGGGTCCGGGGGCGGTCGGGGGGGGCCCCCCCCGGCACTCACCGCTCCCGCTGTCCCGGGGCGCCGCGGGCTCGCTGGGCCGCCCCCGCCCCCGCCCCCCGGTCGCCACGTCAGGGGAGTCCCGCCCGCGCGCGCCCCGCCCCTGTTGGCCCGGGGGGCTGTCCATCGCCGCGCTGCGCCGCGCTGATTGGTTGTCTCCGAAGGGGAGGCGGGGCGAAGGAGGGCCCCCGACGCTCCCCTCCCGCCTCTCCCCCCTGCGCCTCCCCGCCGCCGCTTTCCATTGGCCAGTTCAAGCCTGCACCGCCCTTTCGGCGCTCTCTGATTGGCCTGGCGCTCGCTCGCAGCGGCGGGATCCCCGCGGGGAATCTTCTGGAAAGGTGTGACGTCACCGCGGAGCGGCGCCTCACGCCGTGCCTCAGCGCTCCCTCCTCCGCCGCCCGCGGGTCCGGGGGCTCGGGGAGCGGGGGATGTGACCCGGACCCGGGGCGGTGCAGCGGCGGTGGGTGGTTCTTACAGCGCCAGGGGCACATAGCACGCTCTGCGGGGCTGGGGGCTACGCACGGCCTGTGCCCCATCCCCCAGGGTCTGGCAGCCCCCCAGGACCCCGGCCCGGGCCGGGCTGGCGTTGTGCAGAATCGCAGAATCACTGAGTCAATGAGGTTGGAAAAGACCTCTGAGCTCAAGTCCAGCCTATGACTAGACAGCACCCTATCAACCAGACCATGGCACCAAAGTGCCATGTCCAGTCTTTTTATGAACACCTTCAGGGATGGTGACTCCACCACCTCCCTGGGCAGCCGATTCCAATGCCCAGTCAGTCCTTCTGTGAAGAAGTTCTTCCTAATGTATAACCTAAACCTCTCCTGACACAGCTTGCGGCTTTGTGCTCTTGTCCTGGCACTTGTTGCCAGGGAGAAGAGACTGACCCCTATCCCGCTACACCCTCCTGTCAGCTCACTATAAAGTGTGGTAAGGCCCCCTTGAGTCTCCTCCAGGCTGAACACCCTGAGCTCCCTCAGCTTCTTCTCATCAGACTTGAGCCCTGTACCCTTCCCCAGCTCCATTGCCGTTCTCTGCTGAAGGAAGTTCAAGGTCCTGGAAGCAATTTGCAGGGCTGGGAGGGCTGGACCCAAAGTGGGAATTGTGAGGAGAAAGCACTGGAGCAGTGGGGCCGTGCTGTGGGAGTGCAGGGCAGTGTAGGCATCCCAAGAGCCCTGCCTGCATAAGGTGTGCCCTGCTCCATATGGGACTGGTGGGGGCAGGTGGGACAGCAAGTCCCCGAGGCACTTAAAAAGGCCATTGTGGTGCTGGAGTGAGTCCAGAGAAGGCCAATAGTGCTGGTGAAGGGTTTGGAGCACTAGTCCTATGAGAACTGGCTGAGGAAGCTGAGGATGTTTGGAGAAAATGAGGCTCAGGGAGCACCTTATCACTCTTTGCAACTCCCTGACAGGAGATTATAGCCAGATGGGAGTTCATCTCTTCTGCCAGGCAGCCAGGGACAGGACAAGAGGACAAAGCCTCAAACTGTGCCAGGGGAGGTTTAGGTTGGACATTAGGAAGCATTTCTTCACAGAAAGGGTGATTAGATATTGGAATGGACTGCCTATTTGTGGACTCCAGGTGGTGGAGTCAACTGTCCCTGGAGGTTTTTAAGGAGAGATTGGATGTGGCAGTTGGTTCACGATCTGCTTGACAGGGTGGTGTTTGGTCATAGGTTGGACTCGATGAGCTCAAAGGTCTTTCCCAGCCTAATTGGTTCTGTGGTTCTGTGGGGTGCTCTGACATGTCTGACAGGGGTGGTGGGTGAGCGTCCACTCCGCAGGAACAATATTGTTGCCAGATCAAACACCCAGTGTGACGGGGCCAGGGTCCTTATGCAACAGAGGGTGGCTGAGAGTCTTTAGCTGTGTGAGGCTGGGAGGGCTGACACTGTGTTATGTTTTTTCATTGTGTAAAAGCCACTAGACTCCAAAGCCCTGGTCCAGTGGGAGGCTCAGTGTCTGTGTTTAAAACAGCTTTTGCTCTGACATCGGTGCATCCCAGCTCCGCAGCAGCTGTGGCCAGCTAGCAGGGAAACTGGGTAACTGAGCCACACACTCTGCCAGTGCTGTCCTGCTGCAAAGCCCTGTCACGCGTCCCCTTCCGAGGTGGGGGTGTGTTTGGGCTTTTGCCATGTGAGTCTCCCCCTTGATCTTTCCAGCATCCCGGCCTGAGTTGGACTGGGAGTGAGGTGGCTCCTGGCTGGAGGAGCAGTCTGGACCCAGTGACCTGGATTTTGTCCTGGGAAAACCTGCCTGTCTTGAGAAGAAAACCCATCTCTTGATGCTGTCGAGTTGTTGCGGAACGTGGGGACAGCATCCTGCCTGCACACCTGTCCACAGACTGAGGAGGAAGCATCTGGTTGTGCAGGTGCTGCAGCTCGTGGGTGAAGCTGAGCACCGGTGAACGTCTGAGGCTGTTAAGATGTTTGTCCTTTTGTAACCTCTTTGTGCTTCCCCTTACTGATGGAGTGTTTGAACAGGGCGCTTTGGAGTTCACATCTCGTCCGTCCCATGTGGTTTGATCACAACATTGGTCTCCCTGTCCTGCCTAGGCTGGGGTCTTTGGCTCTCCGGAGTCCCCAGGCAGGGTGTGAGTAGCCACCTGGGCTCCTCGTTTCCCACCATGGTCTCTCCGTGGAGCCCCTCTGAGCTGGAAGAGTCGGAGGTCTCTCTGCACTGCCCGTGGAGTGGCTGAGTCATCGTGGTACTAAACCAGCACTTACTGTTGCCCGTCTGTTTTGCTGTGTGTTGTTCGGTGGCCCCGTCCCCGCGGCGGGGGGGGCTCGTGCTGCGTGTCCCGCGCCGTGCCCAAGCCCTGGCCTTGCAAATGCTTTTTGTTCCGGCTTTTCATCGCCGGGAGCTTTGGGGGCCCCAGGGTGGGGGAGCTGGTGCTGGCCGTCCCCGTGCTCACAAATGATCTGCT
Organism: Corvus kubaryi; assembly: GCF_017639235.1. NCBI lineage: Eukaryota > Metazoa > Chordata > Aves > Passeriformes > Corvidae > Corvus > Corvus kubaryi. The sequence goes on from NW_024581096.1 coordinate 14,524,796, forward strand.
TGGTGTGCAGCCTGCCCGGGGACAAACAAGGGCTCTGGGCCAGGGGCTGGCTGCGGCCCCGCTGGGCAGCAGCGGGGTCAGGGCAGACCACAGCCTCCCCTCCTGGGGCGCAGAGTGTGTTTTAACCAGAACCGCGCCTTCTTCGCAGCCCGTCTCCCTCGCTTGCACATCCGCACCCTTTTAAAGACACGTCGGGAAAGTGCAGGGAAGGGTGGCAGGAATAATTAAAGGTACGAAGCCGTTTCCATAGATGGAACAATTACATAAACTGGCTCTCTTCCGTCTGGGGGAAGAGATGACTGAGGGAGGCATGATGGGGAATAATAAAATCCTGTGTGGTGGGGGGAAGGAAGGTGAGCAGGGAAAGGTTGTTCGAGTTCCTGTAATGGGGCATCTTGTGTCAGAAGGTGCAGTGACCTTTCAGGACATGAATGCACTTTCTGAAGCAGTTTGGGATTAACCTGTGGAGATGGTGGCCTTAGGTGAAGTGGTGGAGGGAAGATGTAAGAAACTTGCCTGGGATGAAAAGGCAATTGAGCAAATTCCTGAAAAGAGAAATCCACGAGGGTGGATGAGCCCACTGATGGTGATTCTGGTGCAGGAAATCCCCAGACTGCAGGAGTGAGCAGCATGCTGTGTTCACCTGGAGCTTCAGCTCATCCCAGTGCTTTGTGCCTCACCTCCAGAGGTACTGGGGAGGTGGGAAACTGCAGCCTGGGCTGTTTTTCTGTTAAAACATCATTACTTGGTGTCTGAAGGTTGAAGCAGAGGAGAAGGCCACTTAGCACTTCAACGACCTACCTGAGTGCCATGCCACTGCAAGGAAGACCTTTCCCAGCTTGCTTCCACCTCCTGCAAGGCACTGGCTCCCTGCTGCTCTCCTGTCCCGCTCAGACTCCTGCTCAGCGCAGCACGGGGAAGTCTCCAATGTCTGTGGCTGGGTGAGCTGGGGAGATGCATCTGAGGACACCGGGCTTGGCAGCAGCAGGGTTTGCGCTCTGTTCTCCATGGTGAGAGCAGCACCCACGCATTTGGTGCTGTCTCTCCTTCTTGCCTGTTCCCATCCTCAGAGATGTCGCCCGCCTTTTCCAGCACCCTGAGCTGCAGCAGGAGGAAAAAGCTGCAAGGAAAAATCCATGCTCAGTTTTTTTTTTTTTGGTTTTTTTTTTTTTTTTTTTTTTTTTTGTTGGGATTAATGCACCATTCCCTGCCTGCTGCTGTCCTGGCTGTGGTCTGAGCTCAGTGCATCTCTAAGGAGATACTGGTGGGTCACCTTCCAGGACAGGTTGGGCTCTTAGTTCCTTCAGAAGCTGCTGTCTGTGCAGGGGAACCCTGTCCAGGAGACATGGGAACTAGCTTCCTTGGGGTTCATCCAACCCCTGGCCTGTCCTTTGAGGAAACCACCAGCTCTCACCCGCTCCCAGTCACCCTGGTTGTGTCGGTAGCCTCAGCATGTGGTGGGCTTGTGTCTGCCTGGCTCTGAGCATGGGGTAACCCAGACGGGAGTGGTTCCCAATAGTCTCCTGCTGCAAGCAGGATCAGCCACAAGGTCAGCATGTGCTGCTTGGGGCTTTATCCAGGCTGACGTTGCAAACCACCAAGGACAGGCATTGCAGCACTAGAAGAGCTTGTTCCAGCAGCATCTTCCATGTCCTTGTGCTGCTGTGTGTCACCAGAGCCTGACTGGCCTCCCAGGGTGTGAGGGAGGAAGGGGGTGGAAGCTACTCTCAGCTATAATGATGGTGTTCAGTTTGTCCTTCCCAGCTGGGGCTGAGGATGGTGGCCTCTGTCTACCCCCTGCCAGCGCCGCCGGCGGCAGCCGAGCCGGCCGCTCCGCTCGGCACTCCGCACCTGCGGGGGTGGCATAATGAGCCATGTCCTTGTCTCAACCTGCCGCTTCCTCTCCCGGCAGCGTCTGTGCTGCCAGCTGGGTTATTTTTTCTTTTTCATCATTTTTTTTTTCCTTCTTCTTTTTATCTCTTTTCTTTTTTTCCTTCCTGCCGCTATTCTTGAGTGGTTCCCAGCCGGTGGTTGGCAGGCAGCCCTTGCTGGAGACCATCTCCTGGGCTGACCCCTGCCAACCCCCTCGGATGAGCACAGCAGGGCTCTCCTGCCACCCACATCAGGTGTGCGGGTGAGATGCAAGCAACTCTGAGTGGCAGTGGGCAGCAGTGTGTGGGAGAATTCGATCTTCTCCAAGTCCCTTGCTGTCCCCACCTGTGCTCACGCTCTGCTGGAGTGGCCAGATCCTGAGGACAGAAGTGAGTGGGAGGAAAGGGCAAGCATGGAGGATGCTGCAGTGCTTCTTTTGTGGTAGAGCCTCAGGAAAAGAAAGGTTCCACTAGGCAGATCCTGCCTTTGGACACTTTGGTTTGTCCTGACCTAGCCTGCTGTCTCCCTTGCTGAACCACCAACGCACAGGCCTAAACTGGGCATGCAGAATGTGTGGGAGGGGAAAGCCCCTTGTGGAGACATCTCTGCCAGCCCTGTATCCAAGCAGGTGAAAGAGGAAGGGCAGTGTCCCCACCCCGACTTGGCATGCTGGAATGTAGCAATTTGTCCCAGGTTGCTGTGGGAATCAGCAGCAGCCATGGGACTGGAATTTGGAGTGTCTTGGCTCTGGTTGTGATGCTACCCAGCAAAGCAGGATGATGATAAATGAGAGCCAGCAGCACCCCCACAGCCCCTGCCATCGTCCTTGCCACTCACCTCTGACCTCCACATCTCCCTGGAAGGGAAGCCAGCTGTGACAGGGAGCCAAGGAGCGTCAGCCACCCCTGGGGACCCATCTGCGCGTGGAGGACGCGCGCTGAAGTTTGGGTTGGCTCTATTTCAGCTTCCAGCCTTTGCCCTGCTTTCGTCAGCAAAGTTGTCCTGCAGCACTTGGTTCCTCCTGGGCACGTCTCTCCCAAGTTACATTTTGACCAAGCTATTTACTTGGTTTCTCCTGGGGATGTCTCTCTGTCCGAGTTACATTTTGACCAAGTTGTTTCTGCTCTCTGGGTGTCAAGCACGCTGAGCCATTCTAGTCTCACCAGCCAGCCCATTTAGGAAATTTTGGCCTTGAAACATCCTAACTCCCTGCTTTCCAGGACAGGGGTGTCCCTAGGTGCTTCCAGCAGGGGTGTTGTCCCTGAAAGACACAGCTGGAGGTGGGTAGTGTCTCCAGGCTGGAGACATACCCTGCTACATCTACTGGAAGTGTGTCCATCTGATACCTTTCCATTGCAGATCTGCCTGGCACCTAATTATTGATATTCCAAATGAACTGTGAGGAGTTCATTGGGACAGCAAGTGGAGCCCAGCTGACTGCTATAGGAAGCTTCATGCCTCTGTGGTGCTACCAAATCTGTGACCTCTAGAATAAAAGTAAAAATATCACAGGGGTTGTCTGCAAGGAGGATTTTCAGAAGTAGCAGGCTAGCTTGCCTTTATTTTGGTCTTGACTCTTCTCTGTTGCCTACCAAACTTCCTTCCCTGTGTCTGCCCTGGCCCCATGACAGGTGGTGCTTAGAGGGATGCAGGTGATGTTCTTCTGAGGGCAGAAGATTCCACTGGTGCTGCAGTGGTAGTCGTTTGCTTCCCTGTCTACCCACAGCCCATAACTACAATCTCTCTGATTTTGCTGCTTCCTTAGTATCCCATCTTCTTATGGATAGTGGGCAAGTGAAGCTCTAAAGATCCCTGTGCAGAGGAGAAAGCACAGGGTTAAGATTCCCAAACACTCCCTCAGGAGTGCTGGAGGATGCTGAGGTGACCCTGTCTTGTCTCTAAAAGTAAAAGGAGACATGTGGAGCTCCCTAACTCTGGGCATCTTGACTCAGTTTCATGGGGTTTTGTGACTCTCAGCCCAGCCCTTGGACTTGCTGTACGCCACTGTGCTGGTTGTGTGATAGCTCTGCAGATCTCCAGGTCACTGCTCCTGGCAGGGAACAGTCTTGCCTAGAGCTTTTCACCAGGAGCCCAAGACACCAGCCAGTCTTGATGCTGAACTGGGAGGGGATTGCAGTAGTGAGTGAGCTGAGGATGCTGGCAGGGGCTGGCTGAGCATCTAATGCTCTGGCTGGAGGCTGTAGCAAGGAGGCTTTTCCTCTCTGGCTGTTTCTTGCTTGGAGGCAGAATAGGGGGAGATGGGGCAGGGTGTGGGGGTGGTGTTTGAAATGGGGAGTGGTTAACAGTGTGTTATAGGTCACTATCTGCAAGTCAAGTAGCTTTCTCATGTCCCTCTGATCCAGAGGGCAGTCCTTGGGGGTTTCAGTTGGATCCGGTCTCCCTGGGTGGCTATCACCAGGTATCTGAGCACAGTCATACTCTCCTGGCAGACATGTCTGTAGTGGCTGCTCTCTGCATGTGTTTCTGCTGGATGCATTGCTCTTCTCCTTACGGAAAAGGAGATTGGTCTTGTCCAGGGGGCCTCAAAGGTGTCCACTAACCTGGGAAGATGTCCTGCTCCTTCCACACTTGCCCAGCTTGGAATGAGGATCCTGCTCATCACCTCCATCACTCAGGTTTGGCAGAGCCTGGGCTTGGGGCTGAGCTTGTCCTCCTTTGGAGCACAGACATGAGAGGAGACGCCAAGAGCAGAGTGAGCCCCGCATTCTCCTCTCAGCCCAGGCCAAAGGACTGGACAGGGGGTTGGCTCTTCCCCAGCACCCACCAATGCTTCCCAGCAGCCTGTGGAGGTGGGACTCCAGAGAGGCCAGATCCCTGGGGATGCAAAGATATCTGGAAGCCCTGCACAGATGACCAGTGGTGTGGCCCACATACGGAGCACTGGGGCTCTCATTCCCAAAGCCATGTCCTATTTCCCTTGGTGAGAACTGCAGAGAGGATTCAACCTGGCACATGGTGCCAGACCCAAGATAAACCCGATACATCCAAGTATCAAGTACATACAAAGAAAATACATCCAAGCCTGGTCAGGGGTGGTGGTGAGTGAAAGTGAGACTTTGCAACCCCCTCCCTCCCCCCCCCCCCCCCCCGTTTTGATTTGCTGGGAGAGAGAGCATGGAGAGGGAAAAGTTACAGTGCTGTGTAATTATGGAGTAAATGAGGAGAGCAGCAGCGTCTCCACATGAGAACAGGATAGAAGAATTAATGCTTCAGAAAATCAGTCCCAAACAGATTGCCTGCTTTGTTTCAAATTTCAGTAAGGGCAGCAGCACTGAAAGTACAGCCCAGAGGATGGAGAGTGGGAGGGAGGCGGAGAGGAGAAATTGCCGCTGCTGGAAAGGAACAGAAACACAGTAGGTTCAATGTACTGGGCCTGGGGAGAGAGGCTGAGCTGCACCATGGGGACCTGGGATTGCTGCCACACAGTGATGGTGGCAGGGTCCTTCTTTGGCAAACCACCTTCTTTATAAAGTGTCTCTCAAGCTGGCATGGGACCGAATGACCTGTGTTTGTGGTGGAGGAGGGTTCAGCAAGAGAGATAGCAGGCGAGGTCAGGACAAACCAGCAGTCTGGGTACATACAGGTCCCTGTGTCTGGTCTCAAATTCTAGATAAGGCTGAGGAAAAATATGAATGCTCAAAGTCAAATGGGAAGAGCAGTCATTGAGGGTGTGGGCCCAGACAGGGCACACAGTGGGTGCTGATGCTTTTGCTTCCTTGAGGTGTGTGTTGGGCATCTGAATTCCTGGGTCACTCTGAGGTGAGCACCAGTACCCATGGCAGGAAATGTTCCCTGTCCAACGCAGATGTTGGCACATGTCTGTGCAATTAGAGGGGGGAACTGAGCTGGGTACCTGTCCTGCAGGTCCTGGGGTACCTGTGAGTGCATCAGTGTCTCACTCCCGTACGAGGAGAGGGAGAATAGTATTTGGGATGTGTCATGACAGCTGAGCATCATGGATGCCAGGATCTGTGACCTGGCTCTGTGTTGGGAAGGGGTCCCATGCCAGGGCATGATGACATGCTCGTGGCTGCCACATGCACTGTGGTGGCTGCCACTGCAGCACTGCAGGTTGGTGCTGCTGAGTGAGTGGGAGGGAGGTGGAGATGGGATGTTTTCTTGGGCACCTCGAGGGACTTGAAGTTATTCTAGGAAAAGTAATGAACTGAATCAATTCCATCTCCCAGTTTAGTGCAGTGGCTTGTCCCACACTCATCTGGAGTTATGTGAGGACACACCGACAGAGCGGAGTCATGCTGGGGCACAGGCAGGCATCATTCTGCCCTGCTGCTGCCTGGCCATGCCTGTGTGTGCCCCATGTGTGCTGGGTCAGCAGAGCCCATGCATCGTGGAGTGTGTCGGGGGTGTGCACACTCATGTGGGCACAGACTGCATCCGTCAGGGGTTGCACACTGGAGTGTGCTGTGACATCTGTGGCACCTGTGAGCCTGTGCATCCTGGGGAGTGTTCGCTGCATGACAACCCGAGGCCAGACCTTTCAGCTTAGTAATGGAGGTTTCTGTCCATGCCCATCCCACATGGATGTGTCAGTGGGCATTCACACACTGCCTGCCATGCACATATGTAACCCCTGTGCCATGCGTGTGCCAGGCCCTGCACAGCTCCTGCCAGGTCCAGCTCAGGCTTTTTGGGGTGGATTGACCTGTGTGGCCATGGTGAGGGTTTTTGCTACAGTAGCATCCCTGTAGAAGGGTCTCCACTGAGCCATGGGGGCAAAAGTGGCTGGGAATGCTTTTCTGTGTGCTAAGGAGGTATGTCCCGTGTGAGAGTCTCTGGATTTAGGACCTAAAAGTGACAGGGCATTCCCCACCGCTGGGAAGATGGGACCCCCCACCATGCCATGAATCTGCCCCAATCAGAGTTGCCCTCCTATGGAGCTGGGGTTCTCCTGGCAGGACGTGCACAGGTGCAGACTGTACTTCAGTTTGGAGAGGGTGGTGAAGAAGGTGGCTGGGGGGGCCAGAATTCCTGGAGGTCGTAGGGGATGGTCGCACGTGTCTGCCACATATGTCTGCCTGCGCGTATGTTTGCATGTACGGGCAAAGCTTCCGGAGAGGGTGAATGAATGAGGCAATTCACTATTTCAGCTCTGGCTCTGGCTCGGCTTTTCCTTTAGAGGCAGGCGTGTGCCGGCGTGTGGGCTCCTGCCTGCGTATGTGCGTGGGCTCCTGCCTGCGTGTGCAGGTGGGCATGGAGGGGGCTTCGGGAGATGTTTGCCACGTCAGGGAATTCACTGCGGGGGCTGCCGTGCGCCCCCGCAGTGCTCGCTGCCTTGTCTGCATAGCGCAGCGTTGTGTAACTTCCGATACCCCACCGGATCTCCTTACCCGGCAGAGTGGATGTTCGGGCTGCCCTCCTGCCTGCTGCTGAGCAGACTTCCCCTCATCCAAATGGGATGAGGAGGGCAGTCCTAATGTCGCATGTGTCTTTCCTCCCCACCGCAGGGGTATCCCTGAACGACAGGCGAGCTACGGCAGACGGAGGCACTGGCTGCAGGCGAAATGCCCTTGGCAACCAAAAAAGCAGGAACCACAGAAAACGGGTCTCGCAGATTTGTGCCCCTCAAACCAGGTGTTTGCTCTGGAAGTGGAAAGGGGGGGCATGGTTCTACCCCCGTAGGGACCCACAAAGGGCATCTCCCTGCTGCCGTGGCTCCCCATACGCCAGGACTCTGAGACCTGGGCTGAGACCCAGCAACTCATCTCATACAATTCTGGGCAATGGGGAGGGGAGATGAGGCTGGCAGGGTTCATCATGTCTGGTGCCCAGAACCCTTCAGAGGTATCCAAGGGAGATGGGGAAGCTTTGTTGCTCTGAGAAGCAGAAGGGGGGATCTGCCTGACATTTTTATCTCTCTACCACCGCGTTGCCATGCCAGTACTGCCGTTTCCATGCCAGTACAGCTGTTTCTATGCTGGTACTGCCGTTGCCAGGCTACGCCCAGGGTGTTGGAAGAGGACATCAGGTTGCTTTGAAGATGAGACCGTGGGAGATGAAACTGGGGTGATGCTGTGGCTTCTGAATCCCACCTTGCTGCCTGCTCAAGGACATGCCAGGCATAGACCATCTCAGAGGGGGCTGGGCAGTGACAGAATTGTTGCTGCCTGTGGGAGCTGGTGTGATGGGTGGAGGTCCATAGGGCTGGGCCCTGGCAGGTCACTGGCCTTGCAGTGCTCACCCAATGTTGCCTGGGGCTCCCCTGGCATTTCTCTCTGCTCCCCTGGCATTGTTCTCTGCTCTCCTGATATTGCCTGGTTCTTCCCTGGTATTGCCTGGTGTTCCTCAGCATTGCCCAGTGCTCCCACAACATTGCCCAGTGCTCCCCCTGGCACTGCCCTCCAGTGCTCCCCTGGCACTGCTCAGTGCTCCCCTGGCATTGCTCAGTGCTCCCGCTGGCATTGCTCAGTGCTCCCCCTGGCACTGCCCTCCAGTGCTCCCCTGGCACTGCTCAGTGCTCCCTCTGACCCTGCTCAGTGCTCTGCCAACACTGCCCAGTGCTCAGGGTGATGAAGGGATGACCTGATAGCAGCCTTGTATGTCCATGTTGGTGTTTTAGCCAATGAATTTATGAAGTCATCAAATAAAGAAGTGTGGATTATTTGACAAGCCCTGTAGAATATATGGTCATGAAATCATGCTGGGTTATAGCCCCTTCCTTAATTTCATTTCCTGCACCATCTTGGGGTGTGGTCCTGCTCTTGTAGTCTATTATGTTCAACTGATGGGACTCCTGGCTGCAAGGGTCGGGGACTTTCTGAGCTAAAAATGATACACCCTAGCAAACATCCTGGGCTGGATGGTCTGGAGGGCACAAAGGTCACTTGAGTGTGCTCCCCATGCATGGAGCAGCCTGCGGGCTTCCACAGCTTCATGTGCCGACTGGGTTGGGATGTTTGTACCACAGTTATGCTGCAAAAATCTTTGCAAAGTGGGTAGCAGCGTGGCAACCTTCAGGTGAAGGAGGCGGGGTGGCCCAGTCGAGGTGTCAGCTTGAGTTGTGGCTCTGTATCCTTCACTTGCTCTTCATCCTTATGCCAGCTCCTAAAGCACTAGATGACCCCATGAAATAGATTTGGGTACCTGTTGGCTTTGTGAGGTAGTGAGGTCTCTTCCTTCCTGGGAGCAGGGATTGGTCCCAGAGGATACTGAGCCCCTTGGTCTTGACATCCCCTTCTCCTTTGATTTTTGCTGTGTGCCAGGTGGTTACATGAGAGCACAGTTGTGGGCTGGGGCTCAGAAGAGGTGCCATGTAGTGGGGCCATTTCTCCACCCTCTGGGGCCTGCCCTGTGCAGGCAGCTACTGGGTGTTTTCCCATGTGTGTGGGAGGTGCTGCCTGTCCTGCAGTGCTGATGGTAGGTCTCTGAGCCAGTGCCTGGCTGCAGGGTTGCAGCCAGGGCAGGACACTCCCTTGGCTGAAAAGTATTTTCTCCCCAAAAGTGAGCTAGCAGCTTCCAGTTCCCCAGCTCTTGTGCTGCTTCTCACCAGTACCTGGTGTCCCTTCGGCAGCGAGGGGGAGCATTACCAGAGCATCCCACCAAGCCTCCACCTTCCCTCCACCCATCTCCTTCCAGCCCCCATCCTTCCACCCCCATGCTCCAGCCTAAATAATTCCTCCTCTGCCTGGCGGTGTGCAGACTGCTCTCCTGTCCTTCCCTTAGTCATCGCTCAGCCAAGCAAGACAGATATAGTTTTGTGCGGCTCCTCGCGGATCAGTCACTCCAGCCCCCGGATCATTTTCCTGCTGGGTCATGGCATTCTCCATGCCGAACATGAGGTGCCTCCCCCCTTTATTACTCCCATCCTTGCTGCCAGAGCCCCAGGCCCCACTCCTGGGGGTGAGTGGCCCCACTGATGCTGTGTGGGTTGGCAGATGCCCCAGATGGAGCTCCGTGTCCCCAGTCATCTCAGGGCTGGGTGCCTCTGCCTGTGCCAAGCAGAGTGCTCATTTTCTGGAGTGGCTCAGGTCCAAATCCCTGCTTTCCAGGTACTCTGGCTGCCTTCCTCTTTCCCTGGCCAGCAGGGTATGTCTTGGCCCCACTGAGATCCCACATTAGATGCTTTCTTATCAGAGCCCCATGACTTGAGGGTGAGCTGAGAGGACTATGTGTACTGTCTTAGGGGTCCAGGGGCACATCCCAAATGAAGAGGGGGTACTGGGGTGCACAGCACACACGTGGCATGATGGGGGATGCTGGGCCACACAAGGAGACACATGGCACTGTACAACCGCCCACTTTGCTACCCAGAGGGACCATCAGCGACTGTTCCAATGTCAGCCGTAGCATTGTGGGAAGGCAGGTCCTGCCTTTTGCTGTACCCCAAATAGTTTCACTCTCTGCTTCATTTGGCAGCCAATGGCCCCTGCCACACCAACCCTGGTGCTTGGTAGCAGCTGCTTAGGGGACAGTGGGATGCAGAAAGGGACACGGAAGCCCAGCGCTGGAGCCAGCTCCCAGTCCCACTGTAATGCCAGGGCAGTAGGATCAGGAAGATGAGGAGGCTGGAAACCAGCGCTGTTAGTGCGTTGCTCCTGCATGACCTTGCCCCGAGGCAGGAGAGGACCTGGACACCCTGCCTGAGTGCTGTGTGGGTTGCCAGGATGAGTCACAGCAAAGCTGCTGTGGGAACAAGATGCTTGCCATGCCCGGCACTGTACTGTGCCCCCCCTCATCCCAGGGCCTCCTCTTCACCCTTTGCACCACGCAGACACCCCGTGTCCCCCTGCACAGCCGTGCTGTGCAGAGGGAAGTGGGAGAGAGTGTGCTGGGAACAGGAGGGAGTGTCTGGCAGCCCTGCACTGTGTCAGGGTCATGGAGCCAGCAATGCGGGGGTGGCAGGAGCTGGTGGCACAGTGTGCAGCTTGGAAGCCGTGCACAGGCCCTGTGTGGGCTCCTGTGGGTGGCCTAGGCCGTTTGCATTTCCCGGGAGAGGAGCACACCCTCTCCATGCTGGAGTGCCTGTGGGGTTTCGTCCTGTTGGGGCAGCTCACTCAACAGCTGGCAAGTGGGCTGGATATGTGCGGGGAGGGGATGTCATTTCCCCGCTCAGGTCCCATACGGCTCCCTCCAGACTGCCCTGTGGACCTGAGCAGCATGAAACTGGTCCCAGCAGGTGCTGGTGGGCATTGCTGTCCTTACCGCTGACACCACACCTAGTGCCAGGCTTCATTTCTATCACTTGAACAATCTTCATAGTTGGGTTGCAGTGTCGGGTGTGGTCAGACCCTGCGGCTATTTGGAGTGTCTGTACAGTGGCTCTGTACAGAGGAGGTAGTGCCCAGGGCTCCTGACAGGGGACAAAGAGAGGAGGGGGCTCCGACTGCCCATGCAACTCGTGGGGAAGGGATGTTAGACCCGAGGGAGCCCTGAGTCAATCCGTCTTCTCCAAGGCCCAGGGTCTCCCACTTCCAGGGGGCTGCGGGGAATGGAGCCCATCCCTGCGGGAGCCTGGGGCTGTCCGGGCTCAGTCCCAGCTCCTCGGGCAGCGGGTGTGGTCCTCCATTCACCAGCCACGGGCACATAATCAGGGAGGAGGAGGGTCCTACGAGGCAGAAGTAGGAGTCAGAGCTGGATTTGGGGCAGGAAGGGAACGGGGTCACAAAACAGCCTATTGATTGATTGAAATGATTTCGGGGTATTGAAATGAGTCCCTGCGTCCCCCCTTTCCTCCATCCCTGCATCCCTGCATGCTCTCCGCGTATTCCCAAGTAGCACCTCCGGCTCCCGGCGTGGAGCACGGGCGACACCCTATGGTCACTACTCTGGTGAGGGGAACACGCATACTTCTTACGGCCCCTGGCACCCCTCCCCAGCCCAGTCAGCCACAGTCCTCCCTCAAGTGTCCCCAGAGGGCCCTGGTGTCCCTAGGGACCCTGATTCGGGGTGGAGGGATCAGTTCTGTGTAATCCAATCTCCCCATCCCAATTCTGTACTCCCAAATCCTCTCAGGTTTCCCGTCTCCTTTCCTTGCTTGCATCTGGCGCGATGTTGCTAAATGGGGACATCTTTTTTCCCTGGTCGGCATTTACTTCTGCTCTGGTCTGGGAGGGAAGGATGTTTGGGGCCACCAGGGGTCACTGCCTTCAAGGGCTGTGGCTGCTGCTATGACTGTCCCTGTCACATCCTGCCCAAAGCACCCCCTTTTCATGCCAGTCGTCTCTGACTGGTCCTGTGGCAATGATAGAATGGGGCTCTGACATCTTGCCCCAGTGATAGCCAGGGCTCATAGTGACACTATCCAGTGTATCCCTCTGGTCACCTTTCTCCCCTCTATGTCAGCATAGCTCTCCTGAAGATTATCTGGCTTTGGTGTGGGGCTCATCACGGTCACTTCCCCTCCAGTGACACACCAGCCCTGCAGGACACACCACACCTGAGGGCATCTGGCCAAGCCCAGGGGAGCCCCAGCGGTATGCAGAAGTGGCTCAGAGGAGGTGCTATCGTGCACCCTGGGGTGCAAAACCAAGTACTCATCTTCCCCACTAACAGAGTTTTTTTTGAGGGGGTGGCAGCCCCGTGCAATGGTCCTACTGCCTGGCAGATGGGGCAACCTCAATACAGAGTGAGGCACTACTCCCCCCCCCCCCCCCCATCTCCTGGGGCTCCCATGGGGCAGCACCCCATCACCTGTGGGCTGCTCCTGAGTGAGGCAGGATCTGCCAGTCTCCTCCCAGACAGCAGGACCACCTGGGTAAAGGGTGGAAAATACTTGGACCACTGCCTGCTGTGAAACACAAGAGCCAGAGCTGCCCCCCAGGACCCTGGGACTTGACCCCAGGCAGGGTGATGCTGGACTGAAGCCCTGGGGCTGGGAGCCCCCAGTGTCCACTGTGTGGCACTTGGTGGTGGGCGACAGATGTGTGAGCTGCACAGGCACTGTCACTTCAGCAGGGCTTGGGAGGGTTGGGCTGGACAGCTGTTTTTTGCCCCAGCTTTAAATCCCATACGAGCATCCCGATCCTTTGGTGTGGAGCCTCTGGGATCACCATGGGGCCGTTTGCACTGCTGTTAAGGGAAAGGTTTGCAACAGCACTCAGTTTGCACCAGCATTCTGAAAGATCTGGTAAGAGGTTTGCACCAGCGTGCAGTGAGCAGATTGCACAAGTGTCCAGAGAGAGATTTGTGCCAGATTTTGGGTGTTTGGGAGGTTTTGTACTGTATGCAGGGGAACGTATCCCCCAGCATTTGAAGACAGGCTTGCCCCAGCATTAGGGAGGGTGGTCTGTAGGCAACAGAGGCATTCTTGGGACAGTGTCTCTGAGGTTAGCAGTCTTGAAGGACCAAGTGACATCGAAGAGGAGCCACAGCAACACCTTGCCCATTCCCCCACCACATCTTTCTGCTTCTGCCAAGACCTCGATGCTGCCTATGTGGAGACACGGCTGGGGCACACTGCTGCGTGGTTGTCACTCACTGGGGATGTGTAGCCGTGACAGAGCTGGGAAGCTGGTGCTGCAGTGGTGACAGCACAGCCCTGCAGGACACAGGCCATCACGGCCACCTGCAGCCCTTGTTACGCAGCTCCCCGGGGACACCAGCCAGCTGTGTGCCCTGGCAGGGGTGCCAGGCTGCTGCAGGAAGCGACAGGGTAGGCTGGGGATGGGAGAGCTGCTTGTGCCTTGTTCCCCAGGCGAAAAGCTGGGTACAAAGGGAGGTTGGATTAGGACCCATGAGGTTCTGCCCTCCCAGTCTGAATCCTGTAGGGTTTGGGGGTGCGGCTTTGGGGTGCTGGCAGTGGGTGCCCCACTCCCAGGATTCTCAAGCCTGTGCTGTGCGCCAGCTTGCTTTTCATCTCCAGCAGATGGAGCAATAACACAGTGATTTAACACCATCTCGCCAGGCGAGGGCTTCCCTGGGCTTCCCTCCACTGACAGAGCCCGCATCATCACCCAATCCGTGACATCCCATCATCAGGCACAAAACCACCGTCAGCTCCCCCTTCCTGCAGATGTCCATCCTCTTCCCCAAGGTGATGAGTGCCTCTCCCAGGTGACACAGAGAATTTTACGGCTTATCTGTCTCTCAGAGCCTGAAATGCTTGCCGGATTTTCCCTGTGGGTGAGCTGGACACCACTGCTGTGGTTTGTACACAATTGCATCCCACTGTGACCATGGGATTGGGCTCAAATGTCCACGTCAAGGTTTTAGCAGCAAGCTCTGTGTCCCCACACACTGAACAGATGCTGCCAGTGTAGCATCCCCCCTCCTAATTCCCTCCCAGATCCTCTTCTCAAATCCCATTCCCCTCCCAGCTGCAGCATGGGCACTGTGCAAGGAAAGTCCCCCCCAGGCCGGTGAGCTCCCTTTGCTGGCAGCCTGGTTTCCATAGACCATGTGCTGCCAGCAATAGCTGCAGCTTTTCCTGGGAGCCCTGTGGATGTGATTAGCTGGAGAATTCCAGCCGTGGGGACCACACTCCTGGGGAACTTTGGTGTCTCTGTGGAGTTATTTTGCTGCAGACAGCCTGTTCGCAGCATCCAGCTGTCTCCAGTGCTCAGTGCTCTGTTCTCAGCATCCAGTGCCTCTGAAGGCAGGAAGCACACTCATCCCAATGGAGGGCTGTCCCTTCCACTGCAGCGTTTGCAGTGGTTCCATGATCCACTCTCCTTACTGTCTGCTTTCCTGGGAAGACGTGCAGCACCCTGAGCTTGCTGGATCCTGGGTGCACCTGCTCGCTGTCCCCTGTCACTGCTGTGGGACAGTCTGGGGACAGGAGGCCAAGCTTGCCTGATGGGACAGTGACCTGAGCCTGGGGTGGGATTTTAAACAATAGGCAGCTGTGGGTCCCCAGAAAGGCCCATGGCAAAGCCAGAAGCCCTGTAAGCACACGAGACGGAGGCTAGCTGGACACAGCTGTTTAATGAATGTATCTCAGTACAGATAGGGAGTTGCAACCCACGCACCCGCGGCCGCCTCCTCGCCATGGCTCTGGCCACATCTCGGACCTGGCATCCAAAATATCCCCATTGGCGCTCTGGCCACTTCTCGGACCTGGCATCCAAAATATCCCCATTGGCCTGGCATGCCAGGGTGGTAGAGGAAGATGTCGTGGCACTGGTGCGCCTCCTGGTCTTGCAGTGGGAGAGACCCTGGAGAGGGGAACTGTGCCCTGGCTGGGGGAAGGGGGATGACTGGGATGATGCCCACAGGGCATTGGGGATGGAGGTGAGGGAGTGACCAGGTTGCTGCAAGTGCAGCCCTGGTCTGTGTACACCCCGGGACCCCCTGGCTGAGCCAGGGCACACCAGGTGGGGAGAGGCTGAGGGCACTGTGGGGAAGGGATTGGAGGGGCAGGAGCAGCTTCTGGGGCTGCCGTGGGACCTGGGCATCCCAACCCCTGGAGTGTTTGGGGCAAGGTTTCCGGGCTCCCTGCTCCTTCGTCTGTGGGCTGAGCGCATCTGTCTACCTTAGGGCTGCCAATGTGGCCAGTGAATGCCTCATCCCTGCAGCTGACACCTGGGGAGGCTCTGAGCTCTGCCTCCTCCTCCTCACCATGGGCACTAATGCTCCCAGAGAGGCGAGGTTGCCCACTTGATGTGGTGGGTAGAGAGCAGGACTGAACAGGACTGGTGTGGGACAGGAATGGCAAGCAGATGAAGAGCATCCCCTGGAACCAGGCATACAGGAGGGGATGAGGGATGCAGGGGAGTGCTGCTGGCAAGATCAGATGCATGGGAGGGTTCCCCTACATCTGACCCTGCCTTCCCATCCCTCTGAAGCTTTCTGTTCCTGGTGCTCCTTCCTACACCATCACTGTTGGCATTAAATAGTTGGTTGCCAGCAGGGAAGGGTTGAGCCATGCCAGGGAACAGTCTCCCAGACACAGCCACGGGCCATGCATGCAAGGATGGACCTACTGGGCTCCAGCCCCTGTTGGAGTACAGCAGGGATGTGAAAGACCCCAGTGAGGGTCAGCCACATCCCCTGAGGATCCACCATGCTGATGAGCTGAGACACTGCTTGCCACAGACCTGTGGGTGCTGCCCGTGGCACGCAGAGGCTCTGCCCCGTGCACTGTGGGAGGCTGGGGGCACACGGGTGCTCTGGGTTCTGCTGTCGCCCCACAACTACCCAGGGCAGACCCGCAGGTCCCTGGGTGCTGTGGGAACGGGGATCATGGGGGCAGCAGGTTCCGTGCCCCTTGTGCCCCGTGGTGACCCCGGGCATGGGACCCTTCCCCACCGTGGTCCCTGCAGGGCGTGGGGGGGAGGGAGTGGGGACACGCCCTGCCCCGCCCTGCTTCCCCCACCAATCAGAGACCCGAGAGCTGCTCCCGCTCCCTCAGCCAATCAA
The DNA here is from genome assembly GCF_017639235.1 of Corvus kubaryi. Lineage (NCBI taxonomy): Eukaryota > Metazoa > Chordata > Aves > Passeriformes > Corvidae > Corvus > Corvus kubaryi. The sequence continues at coordinate 14,541,002 of NW_024581096.1, forward strand.
AGCCCAGCACCCATCCTCTTCACAGCCAATCCGAGGGGGAGGTGGGGCAGAGGGCAGCATGGCCGCTTCCCCGCCAGCCAATCGGCGCCCGGCTGCGGCTGCGGGGGGTGGGGGGGGGGCTGGGCGGGGCAGGTCACCATGGCGGGTGTGGCACATGGCTGGGTCTAGGCGAGGGGCTGCAGGTGCAGGGCTGCGCTGTTGGGGCGCGCTGCCAGGATGTAGGCGACATTCTCCCGCAGGAAGCCGGGCCAGTCGATGCTCCTGCAGGCAGATGTGGGCTCATCGGACACCCTGGCAATGCTGCTCCCCCAGGGTCTCCCCCCAAAATGGGAGTGTCCACCACCTCCCTAACCATCCCTGCCTCACCTGGTCTCCTCCTGCTTTGTGGCTGGCAGGATCTTCTCCGGGCTCTTGCCGTTCCTGCTGCTGGCAGGGCTGCCCTCTGATATGGGCCCCACATGGCTGATGCTGTGGCAGGGAGGACGGTGTTCTTCATCCCCACTTCTTGCACCCCAAATGGTGGTGGTGGGGAAAGAGGGTGCACAGGGCTGAGGGGCCATGGAGGGGGAGGTGGCGGGAAGGGGGGGCAGCCCCTTTGCTGAGCCCCTTTGGAAGGTGTTGGGGCCATGCTGGGAGTCCTGCTGGGATATCACCCCTACACCAGGGTGGGCATCCAGCATCCCCTTACCTGACATTGCAGGACAGCATCTCCTTTTGGTGCTTGCGGAACCAGGTGTGCCGGGCCTGGCGGCACTCGCCCTCCCCGATGAAGCCATCGTTGTCCTGGTCCAGGGCCAGGAAGGCTGCCCGTGCCCGCTCCCGCTCCTTGGGTGTCAGCAGCCGCAGAAGGGCATTCTAGGGGGGTCAGAGAAGGAAAGGTGGAGCACTCATCCCATGGGAACCTCCCTCCTTATGTGCCCAAAACTGTAGGGGTCTCCACCCTGAGTGCTATGGCCAGGGGTGCAGGCCATGGGAGTCAGCCCCAGGTGTCAGAGCCATGGCGTCAGCTGCAGGAGCCAGCTTTGGGTGCCATGACCATGGGTGCTGGCCATGGTAGCCAGCCCTGGGTGCTGTGACCATGTGTGCCAGCCATGGGAGCAAGCCCTGGATGCCACAACTGTACCTGCGGCCGTATTTTCTGCAGCAGCTGGATGGACTCATGGGAGAGGAAGTCCTGCCACTCGATGTGCCCCTTCTTGTCGGGGTCCAGGGCGTTGAACTGCAGGGCTGCCTGCTCCTCCTGTGCCTCAGGCATGGTCCGTTCGAACTGCTGCTTGTGCACTTGGTGTTTGTAGTGCAGGAAGTCATCCAGGGTCAGGCAGCTCTCTGCAGGGGACAGATTGGCTGTGCCCAGGAAGGAGGGGGAACCCACCTCCCCAGCTGCTTCCTGCAGCCATCTGGGACCTGCCGCATGGAGGGTACGCACCTGGAATGATCTTGCAGTTCTTCAGGGTCTCCATCAGGCTGTACATCTCTTCCTCTGTCAGCAGCAGATTGAGGTTGTCCTGGGGTGGGGGGCAGAGAGGAGCAAAGACATAGGGTGGAGGGAGCACACCTCTGTATGGCAGCACTGGGATCCCTTGAAAGCGTGTGGGTGTGGCCACCCAGAGAGGGATGTTGTGCTGTGTCACCCAAGGGTGCTGCAGTGGAATGGCTCCATGCCCCCGGGCTTTGGCCATTCCGGCCCTGACACAGCATGTCATGTACCCATGGTGCCACATCCCCCACCAACGTCCTGGAGGGCTAGCTGCAGGGGTGGGAAGGTGGAGAAGGGCCGCTGTCCCCTGTGTCTGGAGACCCCATCAGGCCAAGGTGGGTGGTGGGAACTGGAGAGCAGCAGGTCCCCCATTGTCCCAGACCAGGCTGTGAGGTGGGATCCTGCTCATGTTCCATGTGGGGCACAGTTCCCTGGGGAGCACCCACCACCCAGCAGTGGCCTGGTGTCCCCTACTCCAGGCACTCACGCAGTAGTAGCAGCTCCAGCCCGTCTCAGTGTGCGCTGTCTCCGTCACCTCCACGGCACTGTCCTTCTGCAGGTATCCCATGCGGCGCAGGCAGCCGTCGTGATACACCCGGGGGCAGATGCGGCAGGGGAAGAGGCTCTCGGCCGTCCACACCTCACAGATCTCACACATCTCATCATTCAGGATCTGGGGAGGGATGGGCAGATACTCAGAAGAGGAGAATGAGCAGGGGCTTGGCTTCTCGATCTGGGCAGTGCTTTGCAGGTGGGGGTGGATGCTGAGGGGCAGAGAGGACAGGAAGATGTGAATGTGCAGGGCTGGCATAGGGAAGAGGTCGTAAGGGACATGGCTGGTTGAGTTAGAGGAGGTTAGTGGGTGTGTTGGTGGGGATGAATGGTGGGTGGATGGGTCTGGCTGTAGGGTTGGTGTGGCCATGGGGTTGCAGGTTCTCTGGGGTGCAGCATGGTAGGTGTGGGTGGCTGGACTGTAGGGTTGTAGATTGGCTGGTCTTTAGGTTTGCACATGTGGATGGATAAGCTGTAAGGTTTTCCACACATTTCCATTTCCACTTCCAAAGAGATACTAACCTGGGTATATTACCTGGGTACCCTGGCTGATCTAGCCTCAGAACATGGTTGGACATTGGAACACAGTGGTCACAGCACCAAGCCTGGACAATACTCTCAGGCACATGGTATGATTCTTGGGGTGTCCTGTGCATGGCCTGGAGTTGGACTTCAATGATCCTTCTGGGTCCCTTCCAGCTCAGGATATTTTATGTCTGTACGGCGCTACATAAGGTTGTAGGTGGGCTGGGGTGTAGGCTTGCTGGGTGGGTGGCTGGATGGGTAAGGCTGTGGGTGTGGATGGGTAGGTTGTAGGATTGAGGGCATGGGTGGATAAACTGTTGGGTTGTAGACGGGCAGGGGTGTAGGGGCTGCAGGTATGGAGGGGTGGGTTGAGTTGCAGGCTGGTTGACTGCAGGTGGACTAATATGTAGGTCAAGTTGTCTTCTTTTCCCCAGACCTAGAGCTGTCTGTGCCCAGCAGTGACTTCTCCCTTCCAAGACATCCCAGGGTCCCTCCAGGGCACATCTGAGTAGTTACACCCCCCTCCCCGTGTGGCACCTCCCCCTGCCCAGCCTGGCCACTGGTACACTGCCCCACTGAGCCACCTCCATAGGGCTTTGCCATGCCCTGTGAGACTGTCATGGCCTGGCAGGCACTCAGGTGCTTATACAGCCCTGGCTCTCCCCTGTGCACCTCCAGCCCTGTCCCCATTCCTCCCACACTGTCTCTGTGGTTCCAGCAGCTTACCTGCTCCCTCTGCTCCAGGCTGATGTCCGGGGGCTCATCATCGTGGAGCTCCCTCTTGGGCCGGATGAAGGCTGGTGGTGTGAACCTGTTGGCCCGGTCAAACTCCTCAGGCTCCACACCCCGGCCATCCCGCAGCCGCTCCCAGGCTGCCTTGCTGGCACTGCTCTCCTCCGGCTGGGAAGGTCCTGCTGATGCTTCCTCCTCTCCCTCCTGCACCTCCTGCTCCAGCGTCCCCTGGCGTGCGGTGCCCGCCTCCGCCCGACGCCGTGTCGATGGCTGCTCCCGCAGCCCATCCTTGAAGGCTGACACGGCCAAGCTGACCTTCTGCACCCTCTCCACCGTCTGCCTCCTCGACATCAGCACCCCCATGGCTCTGCGGTGGGAAGGAAGGTGCTATGTCCCTGACGCCAAAAGGGCATCCCGATGGTTTTCCCCCAGCTGTGTGAGGAGCAGCTCAGGGCAGCAGAAATGGGGTCTTTGTGACAAGCTGGTGCTGGGGTTATGATGGTGGCTATGGGGAGATGGATTCCGGGCCATGGAGGGTCTGAGTGGGTGGGGGAGTGGGACAGGAGGCAGGGAGATGGTTTGGGGGTGCCTCCCCACCCTTGCTCTATGGACTCCAGCTTAACAAGAAACACATCCAGGCTTTTCCCATGCCAGATCAGTAACACCCACAGGGACTAGGACCAGCTGTAACCCTCTTTCTTGTGTGCATCTCCTTTCTGCCTTGAAGACAGCCTCTGTGGCCAGTCAAGGGTGAAAGATGTCCTCCCTGCAGCTCTGCCCAGGACGCAGTCATGGCAGGTCTGGTGCTGACCCCTCACCTTCCTTAAATTCCTCTTCACTCACCTGCCTTTCTTCCACTCACATGCTTGTGTGTGTGCTGCTGCTGCTGTGATCACTGGGCATCCTGCAAGGAGCCATGTGGGGAGGCTGGGCCAGCTGTAGCAGGGCTGTGAGGGTGCAAGGGGGAAGAGGTGCAATGCATGGGACTGGGACACATGGGTCCCAAGAAGGATATTTGGCTTCCAAGTACCAAGGGAAGATCATCTTGGGGTAAAATGGGGAGGCCAACAGCAGCAGCATTAACAAGTTGGACTCTGTCTCACTGGGTGTGAGCTGAAGCTGGGGAGAAGCAGGATTTGACCTCCAGTGTTGTGGGGCACGGCATCACCCCACATGGGTCCAAGGGCTTCCCTTGTGCTGTGCTGGGGTTGCATTATGGAAGATGCTGCCCAGGGCAGTGGTGGAATCACCATCTCTGGAAATGTTTAAAAACCATGTAGACATGGCACTCAGGGACATGGTTTAATGGTTGCCTTGGCAGTGCTGGGTTAATGGTTGGAGTTGATGATCTTAGAGGTCTTTTCCAGCCTTAATTATTCTCTAATTCTATGCTGCAGCACAGAGGCACTCCCAGGTGGTGCCCAGGGACCAGGAGGCAATGTGGGGAGATTGGAGCAGCAATCTCCTGCCCCGCCAGCCTCAGCAGGGAAGTCCCCAGGTAGCGGGATAATTAGCAGCATGCGTGCACACGCCGGGATCTCGCTGTCTGCGGGAGGACTCGACACCGCGGGCACTGCTGTGGCAGGGAGCCTGGTCAGGGTAATTACAGGTACCCCGCAGCAGCAGGGCCGAGCGGAGCGGAGCAGAGCATGCTGGCAGGCGGCAAACACCACTGCGTGCACACGCATGTGATTTCCCAGCCTCTCCCCACCACAGCGGGACCATCTGCCTGCAGATTCCCACGCGCTGAGCTGGGTACGCAACACGTGTGGGCCCCGTCCTGCGCGTGGGGGTCCCAGCAGCGTGTGCGTGTGTGGGCTGGGGTATTTGCACCTGTTGGCCGCAGTGCCTGGCTCGGAGCTGGTGCCCGGCATTCTTCAGCTCCCGGGGCTTTGCAAAGGTGGGAGCGGGGCAGAGCTGGAGGCACGTGTCCAAGCCACAGCAGCAGCATCTCTGCGGCTGTGCCAGTGGGAAGGAAAACACCTGGGTGTTTCTACCTCCTCGCCGTGCCACCACCCTCTGCCTGGCTGGCTCAGGATCACGTCTGCCGTGGTCTGGATCAGCTCTGCTGCTGGGCAGCATTGCAGCTCTGCCTGCGAGCGAGAGAGTCGGAGAAGTCACAGGGAAATCCCCCCAAGATCTGCCTTTGCAGGTCCCTGCACCACTGAATGTTGGCCAGATCCAGGCCTACTCCTGTCCAAGAAGCAGGGAGGAGAGGGTCCAGAGAGGCTAGGCTCACAGAGAAGAGTGAAAAGAGGGATGTGACCCACAGCACATCAGTCTCCCTGGTACCCACACTGGTGTTCCTGATCCCAGTGTGCTGGCAGCTTCTCCCCACGGTGCTGCTGAGCTCTGGACACCCCAACCCCAGCCACTCTGCAGTGCAGTGGGGCAGCCCAGGCACTAGAAGGGTGGCTGGTGTGTGGACTTGCTGTATTTCCCCCCCCAAATCTGGTTCCCCTGTGTGTTCATGTCATAATCACCCACCTGCACTGTGCTGCTGCTGGAAGACCCCAGCCCACCTCCCTGGTTCCTGTCCTCTCCCAAGCCTACCCTGAGTCCCTTCTGACACTGGCAACTGTGTGCCTGGAGCCTGGACAGTGTCACTCCTATCATGACTTGTGTCTGTCCTCAGCTCTGCTGGCTTCCCTGCTCCTGCTAGTGCTGAACAGCTGGACCCTGCCTGCGCATCTGGGGTGAATGGCTTCATCCTGAACTCAGTCTCCAGACTCCACTGCCTTTCCACAGGCCCCATTACTCCCCAGATACCCCAAACCTGCTCTGCACTCTCCAGACCCCTTTTTGCCTGTGCCCCATACCCTACCTGACCTGCCTGGCTTTGTGGGGTGGGACTTCACCCTCACATAGAACCTGGCCTGACTTGGGGTTCTGCCAGACTTGGGGAGTCCCCCTTCTCCTAGGGAGGGAGGACCAGGGGCAGTCTTGCCTCACAGCAGCCCAGACACCCGAGCAACCCCTGCGTCCCCACATGTCCTTGGGGGAAAGTGTCTCCAGTGCTATTTGTGTCCACCCCCCGAGGCAAACAGAACCACCACCTGTCTCACCGTGACCTAAGAGGTGTGGGGGCCTCGACCTTGCTGCCAGGCTGCACCGTGGGACTATTTTTAGGTCGCCCCCACAGAGGAGCTAAATCTGGGCACAGGCAGGAGCTGCCTGCAAACACCCGGCTCCACTGAGCCGTGCCAGCACCGGGGGCTGTCACAGTCGGTGGTGGGCACCTTCCCAACCCCTTCCCTTCTCTTTCCCCCAGCCCCCTGCACCCATGCCCTGATGCTTGGGCAACATCCACTCCCCTCACTCTTCTCTTTTGGATTTGCTCCTTGCTGCTTCGTTCCTGCAGCAAAACACTGAGCCAGAAAGCACTTCATCCTCTCAGCACCCATGGACGCATCTTTCCCAGCATCACGCTCCTCTCTGTGTGGGGGACACTGAGGCATGGAAGCAAGGCTGGTGGAGCTGGAGTGAGGATTAAGCCTGGGTTAGGTGGGAATGGGGAGAGAGCTGGTGGCTAGCACGGAGGCACCCCGGGAAAAGGAAACAGGGCAGAGCATCCGGATGCAAACAGAACCAGTGGTCCCTGCATAGCTGCAAAATCTCTCTGCCATGGCAGAACACATGTGGCTTGTGCAAGGGTTACGGGGTGCCAGGTTAGTGGTGGGTGCGGGGTGGCGGGTGACACACAGGTGGGCGTAGCGCAGCACGGCGGGGGTGGTGTGGTGGCTGGGAGCGCAGGATGGATGTGTCGGGGAGCAGAGCAGGTGGGGTGTGTTTGTTAGGACTGGATGTGTTACGGGGTGGATGAGGTGCGAGGGGTGGATGTGTTTTGCGGTGGATATGCTATGGCGTGGCTGGCAGTGCAGGGCGGGTGTTATGGCCCTTGGAGGGTGTTGCAGCGGTGTGGGCATGGGGTGGGTGGTGGCTTTGGGTGCAGGGATGTTGCAGAAGCTGTGGGAGTGGGGTGGTGTCTGTGGCAGCTGGGGGTGCGGGATGGGTGCTTCTTGGGGGCCGTGGGTGCAGAGTGAGATGTTGCGGCGCACAGTGGCAGCCTGGGGAGATGGGGGTGTGGAGCCACAGGTCTCTAGGACTGACTGTTACCTGCCCCACGGTGTGTCCTCAGTGCAGGGCCCTGCCAGCAAATGAAGGGTCAGAGGGTGCTTGGGCTGGTGCACCCCTGAGCAGGATCCATGGCACCCACCTTCAAGGGGCTGCGTCAGGGTTGTGCCTGGAGCAGAACCTCCTCCGGTGCCAGGAGTATGCTCCCCGATCATGGGGAAGGATGCTCCTGGTCCCCACAGGCTGCCAGGGGGCCAGGCCTCCTCCCTGCCCTCACCAGGCTGCTGGGGCTTTTGCCCTGCAGTGCTGTGTCTTACTGCGAGCAGCGTTAGGGACCCTGGGGGCAGAGGGGTGGGGTACCAACAGGGAGGACAACCTGGGACATCAGAGCCCATGGCTGCCTGGTCCCAGGGCTCGGTCTGAAGGGCATGAAGCAGGGCTGGGAGGAGCTGCCGTGGCTCAGGCATGGCTCTGGCACACCCTGCACGGTTGCTGCCTGCCTGGGGTGAGGGGGACCAGGCTTCGAAGGCAGCAGGCTCTGGTTAGGGGACATTGCATTCCACCTCCCTGAGCTGGCTGCAAATGGCCAGAGGGGTCTGGCAGCATCCCCTTGTCCCCTCTCCCGGGCAGACAGCACATGCTGGAACTGTGGCACTGCTGGGACTGCTGCCACGAGGTGTTCCATTTGCCATGGGGCAGGGAGATCTGTGGCTTGTGGTACCCTCCCACCCTCTGCAGGGCTGTGGGAGTCCAGTGGGGATATGGGGGGGGGGGGGGGGGGGCAGAGGTGGCAGGACCCCCAGCTGTGCTGTGTCCCAGTCCTGGGGACACCAAGCTGGTGGCTGCTCTCCCTGCCGGATCAGGTTGCCCGTCCTGCCGCGCTATGGCAGATTTTATAGGTGTGTCGCACTATTTCATCTCCCAGAGGGGGATGAAAATGCCATGACAGCAGAGTCCCTTCCTCTGCAGCAGACACAGCTTCTGCCCAGCTCCGCACTTCTCATTCTCCTCTCCCTCCCCAGCCCCTCTCCCCAGTACCCACATGAGGACCCTGAGGGCAGGACCTCTCACCCCATCCTCATCCCCACTCCCAGGTATCCCATCCCAGGAGCTCTGGTCACTCTCCCTGGCACCAGGACCCTGGGACCAGTGGGGGAACCCACCCAGGGGTGACACAACGTATGGACAGCCCACGCCATGCACCCAGGAAAGCACCCACAATGGCAAAAAAAACCTCTTACCAGGATTGGAGTCGGTCTGGGAACACAAGCCCTAGACAGCAGTCCACACAGTGTCCATTGCCGCTGCCTCTGGCCACGAGCCCCTCTCCACCCACGGGTGCTCACTGCATGCTGTGCTCCGCGTGCAAATCCCTGTCAGGGGATGGAGCAGTGAGGGTGGTACCCGGGAAGCCAGAGCCGTGCACTTGCTGCTGGAGGATGCAGGAGGCAGCAAGATGCTGGGAGCGGATGCCTGTGTCTAGCGCGCACACGCGCACACACACACACACTCACACACTCTCTCAGAGGAAGCAGGGAGCTTGTGACTGGGGCTGAGCAGATGCAGCCTGGTTTGCTGTCCCTGTACCAATTGCTGCCCGAGCCCTGTTAAAAAGCTCTCCGAGAAACGAAGATTTTTTTTAACCAGGCTGACGTGTGCTGGAAGATACCAATAAAAGCTTTCCCTGCATCTCCTTTGGCCCCCTGGGTTGTACCGCCTTTCTTAGAAAAAACCTCAAGGATTACAGAGATGGGACTGCATCCAAGGATGAGCAAAGGTCTCATCTGCCCCCGCTGTGGGGTCTTCCCCAGACCCGTGCTCCAGTCACAGGCTACCTGCACCTGCTTTAACCCAATACCTGCTGGTCAGTGTTGCAGGCAAGCTGTCCTTCCCACACTACGGTGCAGCAGGGGCATTGTGGCTGCTGGCTACGTGCAGCTCTGTGCGCCCGGTGCAATGCAAAACCCAGGGTTTTTGTTCTTCTAGTCCCCAGAACTTGATGTATCACCTGGGTGGACACCACAGGGCTGCATCAGGGCTGGGGGCACACAGGGGCTGTGAAGGAGGTGATGGGGCAGGAGAGAGGATGCTGGTGGGGAGAGGAGGGCACAGGTCTAATGCAGCACCTCTGAAGGCAGGATATCTGGTCCACATGCATCCCCACCTACCCCACATCAGCTTGGTGGAGATGGTCACTCAGCCCCCTTACACCTTACTGGAAGGGGGTGCCACTGATAGGGGGCTGTGCTTTCCCCTTCAGAATAGACAGCTCTGCATGGGGATGATTTAGGGTGAAACAGACTGAGCCCTCCTAGGAGCAGCTTCCATCCAGGCTTGGGATTAGTGCTGAAGGTAAGAGCAGAGGAGCCTGGGCAGTGGGGATGCTGCAGGACTGCCCTGCTCCTTGGCCAGGCTGGATACAGCAGGTCCTGTCCTGACGAGGGGAGAGGGAAGCTCTGCTCAGTCCCACTGCACGGTTCCTGTTCCCAGGATACTGCCTGGGGGGAACCCCACATCCCAGACTCACATCCTAGCCCTGCCAGCCCCTGTGTCCTCCACTGGGCAGGTCCTATCAGGTTCCAGGTCTGCCAGCCCCACAGAACTGTGGACGTGTGGACAGCAGTGAGCAGCAGTGGAGAGGTGGGGATGTCACCTTTCCTGTGAGAGCATGGGCAGCGTGGAGTGGGAGACCTGGCATTAGGAACCAGTTGATGACTGAAGCTTCCTGGCTTCTGGAAGATGGGCAGCACCATGCCTGAGGTCTTCTACACCCCTGAAAAAACATGTGGTGGATGTGGCATCCAACACCCCTGGAGTGCTCTGGCTCCCTAGGTGCAGGTGACTGGGACAGGGCAGCTCTGAGGGGAACAGGTTCCATATGCCTGTGCCACATGCTGGTGCCAGGATGGTTCCTTACCCCTGACTGCTATTCAAGACCCTGTGCCAGCCCTCCCTAGACTTATGGGCACTGACACTGATCCCACAATACCCACACCTTCATTGCAGACCCCTCGTTTGGGAGTAAGCTGAGATCATCTGCAGCTCATGTCCAGAGGCTGGGAAAGGCAGCATCTGGGTGCTGTGCGGGGGTTTGAGTTGGTCCATGGCTCTCTTCCCCATGTCTGGGGATGCACAAAGCCAGGCTGGAGACAGGATTTATCTGTTTTCAGCTTGTGGATGTCAGGTCCTGTCTTGCTACACGCCATCAGATGCAGGAGCCTTAATGGAGCCTCTGGGTGCTCTGCCCTGGCCCAAAGTGCTTCTCTGTGCTTCATCCTTCCCCAGGAATGCTTCCCTGTAGGGTGAATTATTTGGCCTGGGGAGCATGGTGGAAAGGTGTTGGGATGGCTGTGGGGTGGAGAAAGTGCATGCCAGCTGTAAGGGAGGCCAACGGGCAACATCTTCACAGACGAACCTTGGCCCCAGAGGACTGCAGAGGAGTGTGCGGGCATGCGGTGAAAGCTTTTAGTGCCTCTGTGGGGAGGGCCCTGCCCTGGCAGTCCCGGGGCCGAGTGCAGTGGTTCCTGGAAAAGCAGAGGCAAGGAGGAGCTCCAGCCCCGCTCCTGCTCTCGTTGCCAAAGGCCTTGAGAATCCTGCTGCAGGCAGGTGCGGTGTCCCCCAAAATGAGAGCTACAGCCCAGATCCGCTTCTGCAAGGACACCCTGTGCCGGATTAAGGATTGTCTCGCACCCTTTGGGGAGGAGGAGGACACAGTCCCCTGTCCTCTCCGAAAAGCCACAGCGTGGTTGGCTGCTCGCTGGAGCAGCGCAACCGGCAACAGGCTGGGGAAGCTCCTGACAGGGAGCCGGCAGCGCCGGTCTGCTGGAGGAGGGCTGCAGGGGCGGAGGTGAGAGCTGAGCTGCAGCGGGAATGTGCATTTTCGTCAGCTCCTCTCCCCGCTCCGAAATCTCGCATGACGCCCGCGTGTAGGTCACTGGCTGCTGCGGCGACGCGGCGTGTGGGCTCACCATCTGCGGCTGCTTCTGGAGCGCGCCGACCGGGAACGCCGTGCGCTGCCCCGGCGCACCCCTGCGCCTGCCCAGCCCCCGGGGCCGCAGCTGCCAGCACCCTGGGCGGCACGGGGGTCTGCCCTTTGCTGGGGAGGGAGGGGGACCCGAAGTTTTGGCAGGAGCAGCAGCCGCGGCGCGCCTGCGCGAGCCGGCGTTCCTGCCAGTCAGCGGGGGGTGATGGAAAAGAGAACTTGTCAAAATAGCGAGATATCTTTTTTCAGGAGATTGCAAGTTTGGCTGATGGAGATAATAGTGTTGATGCGCTGCGGGGAGGGTTCGGAGAGGCATCGACTCCCCTCACGGCAGCTGTTTCAGGAGGGAAGGATGATACCAAAATCAGCATGAAATTGGATAAAAACTGGCTGCCTGATGGGCTGCCGTGTCAGACTGCAGGCAGGGAACGGCAGAGCATCGCCCATCATCTGGAATAAGTGGTGCAAGAGCAAGCCTGTGAGTGAGGGAGACCATGCCTGGCTCCCTCCGGCTGTCACAGCCCATAACCCCACATGTGTGGGCTCCATGCAGGGAAAGGAGCTCAGGATCTTACCTATGGGCCTGGTCCCAGTTGCAGACATGATCCTGCTCTCCACTGGCAACCAAGCAGGAAACCTCCCAGTGCTTCCAAGGCCACCAGCCGATGGTTGTCTTTCATGTCCACTGAGAGTCGTCCATCCCTGCCCTTGGACATTCACACTGGCTCATTGATGACTACAATCCTGGTCATCAATTAGGCGCTGTGCAGGATGCTGATGGCTGTCCATCATGTTCCCACATCCAGGCCAGATCACTGACATGGCCTTTCACTCCCTACATTGCTGCAGCTGTCCTCTGGTGATCCCACACCCTGACAGCTCAGCCATCAATCCCCACAACCTCCAGCTCCCTGCAGCTCAAGCCAGAGGGTGGAGTGGACCTGTGTTCCTGTGCCACCTATCCCAAAGGTTTAAAACTGCTTCCCATGGGATCTGGATCTTGGAGAATCCTAGGCTGCTCTGATACCTTCCCTCTCCTGTCTCCAACAATGTCCCCCCCTCCATGTGTGTGTGTGGGGCTACAGCGCCACTGCCACTGCAAACTGGTGATGGGGTGGTGACTGCTCCGTGGCTCCTGTTCCCTGCATTTCTTCTGCTGTGTTTTTTGGGATGGTGATGGGGACAGGGATCATCCCAGTTTTCCCCCTGCCCTCAGTAGCCAGACTGCCCTAAGCAGGAGCGGCCAGATGGTGCCCAACATGGGCACAGCCCCTCCTTTGGCCCCCATCAGCAGCCACGCAGTGGCAAACCTGAAGTAGGTTAAGATGCCGCGGATGCTGGCTGTGTGCCTTGCGTCTGTGGCAGCAAGCTTTTGTGCTCTGAGTTCTCCCCTCCCATCCCAGAGTGCAGAGCTCTTGCCAGACATCATTACTGAGCAGCCCTGTTTACACTGCCAGGGTGCAAATGCTGTTTTTGCCCTTGCCCACACCGCCCCCACCCCAACAGCTTCGGTGGTGTTCAAAAATCCCCCAATACAAAAGCCTGGAGTAGAACTTGTCTATCTATCTTCAGCCACACAGGACTGGGGAGTTTGCGATTGAGGTCTGTCTGGATTCACAGCAGAATTCCAGCTGCAGCATGGCCAGGCACCACTCTGTGTGGATAGGAGGCACCCCCCCTTTGTCCAGCTGCAAATTTGGTCTGAGGTCCCACTCCAACCTGATCCAACAACCTCTCCTGGAGCATGAGCACTTTGTGCTTCCCAGGATGGTTTTAGCTCCTTCCAGAGCCCTGACCTGGTACAGAGTTGAGTGCTGCTTCCTTCTCATCCTCATCTGTGTCTGCTGCCATTCCTACCTCACTGCCGCATCCCCACATTTGCTGGGCTGAGCCATAGCAGCCCCAGATCTGCTGGGCATGCATCTCTGAGCAGGCAGTGCATCCTAGCAGCTTCTCCAGCTGCTGGAGGAGAGGAGGGGAGAGGAGAGGACAATCTAAACACCTCTGCCCTGCTGGCAAGGGCACTGCCATGGTCTGTTAAGGGAGCAGGGGACAAGCAAGCAGCCCTCAGGGCTGGAGGCAGAGCCCATCTGGCTGCAGAGGAGAGTGGCTCTCCCTCTCTTTTCCCTCTCCTCTCACACAGCTCATTTCCTATCTTCTCCTCTCAGCTGAGAGCTGTGAGTGCTGGATCTGGCCATTGCATCCCCTGGGGCACAGCTGGGTCCTCTTCTAACATGCAGATGGGACCCGGTGTGACCTGCAGTGATCCTGGACTACTGGATGCTGCAATCTGGACAGGGACATGGTGCTTTCAAGTGGTCCAGCAGGCTCCACATTGCTTTTGGTGTCTCCATCATCCCCGTTCCCATACTGCAGCATCTTACAGACTGGCTTCCTGAAAAGGCTCGGCCCCAGCTTCTCCAAGCCTGGAAAGCCTTTACCCATGTGAGGGGCTGTGCACGCTCCCTGTCTTCCCTCTTGGGAACCTCCAAGCACCCCTGATGGGGTGATTTGGAACAGCCCTGCGGAGAATCAGAGCCCCAGCACGCCACTGCCTCTCTTCTTAATCAGCTAATTGTGTGTTTGGGGTTTCAGGCGAGGGCCCCAGCCTGGTGTTGCCATACCAACCACATCAGCTTCACTTTCAAACATTTACCAAGCAGGCTTGAAATGTGGAAAGGGGGTGAATTAAAAAAGAAGAGGAAGCCAAACAGAGGGTTGATGGAAGGGGAGAGAGTAAAAGGGCTGCCTGTGCCTCTTTCACAACCCCACGCTGAGTCCTGCAGGGCAGATAGCTCTGATTAAAACAGCTCTTGCTGGGACTCAGAGGCTTTTTGGGGAACAAAAATATGCCCCTGCCTGCTGGAGACTGTCTGGCGCACTGTTGGGGATGGGATCATATTGGTTCCTTCAGTAAGGTGAGGGGAGGGCTGTGAGATGAGGATGCCCAGGACCTCGAGCAGGAAGTGTGGGGATGGGTGCTGGCTCTGGGGATCTCTCACCCCCAAATTTGGCTAGGCTGGTGGTGCAGGCAGCTGGTGTGATGACTCAGTGGAGGAGGTTAAAAAGGGTGGCTTGGGGTGGGATGTGGGGCAGATCTTACTGCTCAGAGGGTCTGTCCCCTCTTTGTCCCCAGTCTGCTGTCATCCCAGGGTACAAAGCAGGATCCCTGCTCCCAGGAGCACTGGTCCCTGCTGACATGTGCCTGCCCTGCTTTCTGGAGCTGGGTTGACTGTCTACCCTGCCTCCTGGCTGTCACCCTGTCCCTCCTCTCTTCCAAATCAACCTTTTTGCCCCATGTGACCTTTCTGTGATCTGGATCAGCCCTTCCAGCTCCTCCAGCCCTGCCAAGCAGGCTCTGAGCTGTTTTCTTATGCCAGCACTGGCATGGTATGAGCCCTTTTTTGCCTGCCAGCCCTGCTGCAGTCTCTCAGCACTGGCCTGTGTGATGCAGTCAAGGGAACTGGCCCAGGAGGAGGAATGGAGGTGGATGTGTGTTCTTTCTCCAGTTCTTCCAGCCTCCTCTGAAAGCCCATTTAACAGATCAAAATTTTATACTCTGAGCCATGCCAGAGCCCAGAGCAGAGCAGATTTCAGTTACTTGCAGATTTTGGGCAAAGGAGGGCTATGGCATGGACAGGAGACATCACATGCTGCAGGTACACAGGGGAGATGGTGAGCAGGCAGGGCAGGTCAGAGAAAAGATGACATACAAGGAAACCAAGTTTTTGAGGGTGACATGTGGCCTTTTTGGCATCCTGTCTCTTGGGATGGCCCTTGCTCTGGCATCTGAGTGCCTCTGCCCAGTTCCTCATGCCCTCAGCATCCCCTGGCTGGGCTCTGACATCCCCCGAGTATCATGTGAGCCTGGTGACTCCTCCCCTGGCTGTGGAGGAGAAGCAGCAAGTCCCTTTTTACTGTTCATTGCTAAGGCTTCAACATGTAGGACTGCTTCCCTTGAAGCCCCCCTGCTCCTCCTCCTGTGTGCTGAGCGAATCACTCCATCCCTTTGCGCTGCCAGCGTGAATCACTGTGGGCAAGGCTGCTCCTCAGGAGTTTCTTGGTCTCTGGAGAAGACCCCATGCACCATGTTCCCTCCTGGCCATGCACCTCCTCCCTGCCAAGCTCTGCTCCCCAGAGGCCCCAGCTCTCCAGAGACCAGTGCTTGTGGAGGGAAGGGGCTGGAGGAAGTCTGTTTCTCTGGAATGAGCTCTTTCTTTCCTCTCCCAGGCATCTACACAACCTTCACATGCCCTGACAGCCAGCACTACCAGAGACTGTCTCCTCGTCCTTGTCACAAGGGTTTCAGGGACCTGTGCCATGCCCAATGGCCTGGGGGACCCTGCCCACACCACAGCTCCTTCCAGTGTCCTGTGGATCCCCGGGAGTCCCCTGTCCCACCTGTTATTTCTATGATTACAAGAGCTGCTGAAGTGGCCATGGTCTGTGGGATGGCTACTGTGGGTCTCAGGCTGGGAGCAGATGCAGAGGTCAGCAGCAGGAGTGTAGCCCAGGCTTTGCAGGGGAAGCTCTGGGATTGCCTGCACTGCCTGGAGCTTTGCAAGCAGCCTGAGACAGCTCAGTTAGCTTATCAGCCTTGCTAAGCACCTCTGAGTGGCCCAGATGGCTCTCTGCTGACAGAGTGCAGCCCTGGCAGCTCTCATCTGCTGGAGGTGGTGTGTGGGCGGACCCCCTGCCTCCTCCTGTACACCCTCAGGGCAGGTATGCTCAGTGCTTCATACTGGGACTCACCCAGACCTTGCCACAGTGCCAATCTGGGCATCAACAGGGCAGGAAGGCACATGCTCCCTCTCTGGGCTGTGTGTGCTGCTAGCTCCAGGAGGCCTCAGTGGGATGCCCTGTGCCATGGGTTGTGCTTGCTGGGCAGGATACCCTGGTGTATCCCTCCTGGATCCTGCATCCTGCCTGTGGCTTCCCCACTATGGGCCAAACACCAGTCAGGAGCTGGGACAAGGACTGCCCTGGTCACAGCTGTGCCACAGCCACCAGGACAGGCTGCAACCTCCTAGCTGTTGCCTGCTTTGTCATAAACATTATGCTTTGTTCTCCATCCTCACCATGTGTCCTTTTGACAGGGAAAAGCCTCCAAGCCATTATTCTTGGGCTGTTCTTCCCTGCAGATTCAGAGGGAGATGGTCAGAGTGACCGCTGTGCAGGTGGCGGGGAGAAGGAATGTGGTGTCCCACGACCCTGCATCCCACCCCAGGAAGACTTGAGCTCATATGTAGCACATATGGGCCTCTGAGTGCTGGACACAAGGCTCTTTTCTGGACAGCTCTGTCTGTGAGCTTTACATCTGCTTGCAACATTTCCAATGGCTTGATTTACTGTAATTCCTCTGGAAAGCAACTTTTGTGATTGCTAGCCTGGAGATCTCAAGCTGGACTTAAACAACAGGATCCTAAAGAGGCCATGAATAATTGAGCCTAATAAATATTAATAACTGTGGCAGGGCATGTAATTGCAAGGAGTGTTCTGGAAACACAGCTCTGCAGGCGAATGTGCACTCTCGGCAGGCCGGGGCAGAGCCCAGTTAGCACTGGTGCTGCCGGGCCATGCAGAGCTATGCCTGGCCACCACCCCTGCCACCCTCCCCTGGGGTTAGTTGATGCCTTAAGAGGCTTCCTAGAAACAGAGGCTAGACAGGAGTAAGGGAATAAAATAGGTATTTATTTGAAAGGCCTTCAAAGGTACCTCCTGGGGAGCCAGAAGCCCCTCTCAAAAATGGACCCCAAGATGGACCTCAGGTCACGAGTTCTTCACTCTTTTACAGGTTTGGTTCATTTGCATAGCAGGGTTCATTCTCCAATTAAAGCTTCAGTTTTCCCCTCAGCTTGCCCCCCCCCCTGGGGGGCGGTTTGGTGGGTTGTGGTGGGGGCGGAGGGCAGTGGTGGTGTCCTTGGAAAGCAGGGCCGGAGAGGCTTTGTTATGTCTACCT